>NW_026601220.1:20000-52500 GCF_029448725.1 Salvelinus fontinalis
GTCAAATACAGGTAGCCTAGTCAAATAATTAATATCCAATCACATTAACCGTTACTCTCTTGCGGGAATTCCAGTAACGGTCCATATGTAGCCAAATGTATTCGCTTCTCATTCCGTTGGATAGAAAATTGCTTAATGGTTAAAAAAAGTTTAAAAAGTAAGGCCCGCGTCCATAGACACATACCAGCTCTATTAGTAGTACTGCTACTACCAGCAGTACTACACCTGCACCTGTCGACAACACAAGTTCTTCTGCTTCCACGAGCACGCAATATGCAGACACATACACATGGATTTTGTACTGTATATACAGTTGAAGTCAGAAGTTTACATACACCTTAGCCAAATACATTTAAACTGAGTTTTTCACAATCCTGACATTTAATCCTAGTAAAAATTCCCTGTCTTAGGTCAGTTAGGATCACCACTTTATTTTAAGAATGTGAAATGTCAGAATAATAGTAGAGAGAATGATTTATTTCAGCTTTTATTTCTTTCATCACATTCCCAATGGGTCAGAAGTGTACATACACTCAATTAGTATTTGGTAGCATTGCCTTTAAATTGTTTAACTTGGGTCAAACAATTCGGGTAGCCTTCCATAACCTGTTATGGCTGCAGCCCGACACCGGTACACTTATGACAACATCCAGCTCAGGTGCAGGGCGCGAAATTCAAAATCTATTTTTTTTTTAAATATTTAACTTTCACACATTAACAAGTCCAATACAGCATTTGAAAGATAAACATCTTGTCAATCCAGCCAACATGTCCGATTTTTTAAATGTTTTACAGAGAAAACACCACATATATTTATGTTAGCTCACCACCAAATAAAAAAGAGGACAGACATTTTTCACAGCACAAGTAGGATGCAAGTAGCATGCACAAGCCAACCTAACTAACCTAGAACCAACCTAAATAACCTAGAAAAAACTACCTCAGATGACAGTCCTATAACATGTTACACAATAAATCTATGTTTTGTTCAAAAAATGTGCATATTTTAGCTATAAATCAGTTTTACATTACTGCTCCCATCATAGCTACAGTCTGAAATCGCACGGGAGTAGCCAGAGAAAATACAGACACCAACGTCAACTACTAATTACACATCATAAAACATTTCAGAAAAATATATGGTGGATAGCTAATGAAAGACAAAGATCGTGTGAATAGAGCCAATATTTCCGATTTTTTAAAGTGTTTTACAGCGAAAACACAATATATCGTTATATTAGCTTACTACATTAGCTAGCACACGGCAGCATTGATTCTAGTCAAACGGTAGCATAGCACAGTTCGACAGATATATGAAAAAGCATCCCAAATTGGGTCCTTATCTTTGTTGATCTTCCATCAGAATGTTGTAAAGGGGTCCATTGTCCAGTACAGTCTTTGTTTGGGATCCAGAACAAACTATTTCCCTCTTGAATTAGCAAGCACACTGGCCGTGCGGCGCTAACCTCTCCTTCTTCAAACAATTCTTCCAAAGCATCACGTCTAAAGTCCCGAATAAATTTCAATAATATAATTAAACTATATTGAAAAAACATACTTTAGGATGATATTGTGACATGTATCAAGTCAAATCGAAGCCGGAGACTATATTCACGTATAACGACAGTTTTCTAGGAGGCAATACAAAGTCCAACTTCGCGCCTGGGAGAAAAAAAATTATGGCGGTCCTCTCACTCCAAGAGGCTGTATTCAAGCCCTGAACGAGATATTCAAGTCCTTTCTGCTCTCACTTCCGCATGACACCCAGTGGAAGGCGTATGACGTGTTTCTATGGTCCCAAGTGACATGCCCTTTTATAGACAAGGTCTTGAAGAGAGACATCGATTTTGGAAATCTCAAATCTGGATAGGAAATGGGCTGTAAAAATAGTTCTGTTCCACGTAGAGAAATAATTCAAACGTTTTTAGAAACTAGAGACTGTTTTCTATCCAATAGTAGTAATAATATGCATATTGTAAGAGCAAAAATTGATTAAAAGGCCGTTTTAAAATGGGCGCATATTTTACAGTTTTTCAATACGCCCCCTGTAGCCATAAGAAGTTCCATAAGCTTCCCACAATAAGTTGTGTGAATTTTGGCCCATTCCTCCTGACAGAGCTGGTGTAACTGAGTCAGGTTTGTAGGCCTCCTTGCTCGCACACGCTTTTTCAGTTCTGCCCACACATTTTCTATAGGATTGAGGTCAGGGCTTTGTGATGGCCACTCCAATACCTTGACTTTGTTGTCCTTAAGCCATTTTGCCACAACTTTTGAAGTATGCTAGGGGTCAATGTCCATTTGGAAGACCCATTTGCGACCAAGCTTTAACTTCCTGACTGACGTCTTGAGATGTTGCTTCAATATATCCAAATAATTGTCCTTTCCTCATGATGCCATTTATTTTGTGAAGTGCACCAGTCCCTCCTGCAGCAAAGCACCCCCAAAACATGATGCTGCCACCCCCGTGCTTCACGTTTGGGATGGTGCTCTTAGGCTTGCAAGCTTTCACCTTTATCCTCCAAACATAATGGTCATTATGGCCAAACAGTTCTATTTTTGTAAGATTTTGTATGAAAAGTATGATCTTTGTCCCCATGTGCAGTTGCAAACCGTTGTCGGGCTTTTTTATGGCGGTTTTGGAGCAGTGGCTTCTTCCTTGCTGAGCAGCCTTTCAGGTTATGTCGATATAGGACTCGTTTTACTGTGGATATAGATACTTTTGTACCTGTTTCCTCCAGCTTCTTCACAAGGTCCTTTGCTGTTGTTCTGGGATTGATTTGCACTTCTCGCATCAAAGTATGTTCATCTCCAGGAGACAGAACGAGTCTCCTTCCTGAGCAGTATGACGGCTGCGTGGTCCCATGGTGTTTATACTTGTGTACTATTGTTTGTACAGATGATCTTGGTACCTTCAGGGATTGGGAATTGCTCCCAAGGATGAACCAGACTTGTGGAGGTCTACAATTCTATTTCTGAGGTCTTGGCTGATTTCTTTTGATTTTCCCATGATGTCAAGCAAAGAGGCACTGAGTTTGAAGGTAGACCTTGAAATACATCCACAGGTACACCTCCAATTGACTCAAATGATGTCAATTAGCCTATCAGAAGCTTCTAAAGCCATGACATCATTTTCTGGAATTTTCCAAACTGTTTAAAGGCACAGTCAACTTAGTGTATGTAAACTTCTGACCCACTGGAATTGCGATACAGTGAATTATAAGTGAAATAATCTGTCTGTAAACAATTGTTGGAAAAATTACTTGTGTCATGCATAAAGTAGATCTTAACCGACTTGCCAAAACTATGGTTTGTTAACAAGAAATTTGTGGAGTGGTTGAAAAACTATACGACTCCAACCTAAGTGTATGTAAACTTAAACATTTATTTTTAATAAATGTATTGTAATGTATGTGTGTGGCAGGCTTACAATGACGGCAAAAAACAACATTTGAGAGTGTGCTGACCCTGGTGCTAGAGGGGTTACGCAGCTGGAGGTTGAATGTTTGAAGGGGTACGGGACTATAAAAAGTTTGGGAACCACTGCCCTAGATAGACCATCAGGTAGCTCTACTCTGTTAAGAAAACAGAAAACCTACACTTCCACAGAGTAAAACACAGCACGGAACTGGGACACATAGAGCGACAGAGAGAGAGTGACAAAGAGAAAGAGAGAGAGCAAGAGCGACAGAGAGAGAGAGAGAGAGAGAGAGAGAGAGCGAGAGAGCGACAGAGCGAGAGCGACAAAGAGAAAGAGAGCGACAAAGAGAGCGACAAAGAGAGAGCAACAAAGAGAGAGCGACAGAGAGAGAGCGACAGAGAGAGAGCGACAGAGAGAGATGAGAGAGAGCGACGTAGAGAGAGAGAGAGATAGCGACAGAGAGAGAGAGTGAGTGAGAAAGAGAGTGAGCGACAGAGAGAAAGAGAGCAAAAGAGAGTGAGTGAGAAAGAGAGAGAGAAGCAAGAGTAAAATAGAAAGAGAAAGGGATTGAAGGAGGCAGTAGATGAAAAAATGCAATTACTGCAATAACCATCTCACACGGTAAACTGGAGAGAAACCAAGCTGACATGGAAAAACATTGCAGCTCACTGTAAGAGAAGCAAGGATAACTATCACAGGGTCACAGGAGGTTGGTGGCACCTTAATTGGGGAGGACGGGCTCATAGTAATGGCTGTAATGGAATAAATGGAACGGTATCCAGCTCATCAAACACATGATACAATTCCCTTCATCCCATTCCAGTCATTAATTTGAGCCGTCCTCCCCTAACCAGCCTCCTGTGAACAGGGTTAGGAAGTTAACTGAAATTCTAATTCCAATTTCCATCAATGCTTCTCTATGAGAGAGAATGGAATTGGAATTTCTTCCTGAATTGACTGAAATGGAATTGACCTAAACCCTGAACATTTCTACTTGCTCAGTGTCCTTATCTTGAGAGGTTTGGGTGCATATCTACTAGCTCAGTGTCCTTATCTTGAGAGGTTTGGGTGCATATCTACTAGCTCAGTGTCCTTATCTTGAGAGGTTTGGGTGCATATCTACTAGCTCAGTGTCCTTATCTTGAGAGATTTGGGTGCATATCTACTAGCTCAGTGTCCTTATCTTGAGAGCTTTGGGATGCATATCTACTAGCTCAGTGTCCTTATCTTGAGAGCTTTGGGTGCATATCTACTAGCTCAGTGTCCTTATTTTGAGAGGTTTGGTTGCTTATCTACTAGCTCAGTGTCCTTATCTTGAGAGCTTTGGGTGCATATCTACTAGCTCAGTGTCCTTATCTTGAGAGGTTTGGGATGCATATCTACTAGCTCAGTGTCCTTATCTTGAGAGGTTTGGATGCATATCTACTAGCTCAGTGTCCTTATTTTGAGAGCTTTGGATGCATATCTACTAGCTCAGTGTCCTTATCTTGAGAGGTTTGGGTGCATATCTACTAGCTCAGTGTCCTTATCTTGAGAGCTTTGGGTGCATATCTACTAGCTCAGTGTCCTTATCTTGAGAGCTTTGGGTGCATATCTACTAGCTCAGTGTCCTTATCTTGAGAGGTTTGGGTGCATATCTACTAGCTCAGTGTCCTTATCTTGAGAGCTTTGGGTGCATATCTACTAGCTCAGTGTCCTTACCTTGAGAGGTTTGGGTGCATATCTACTAGCTCAGTGTCCTTATCTTGAGAGGTTTGGGTGCATATATACTAGCTCAGTGTCCTTACCTTGAGAGGTTTGGGTGCATATCTACTAGCTCAGTGTCCTTACCTTGAGAGGTTTGGGTGCATATCTACTAGCTCAGTGTCCTTACCTTGAGAGGTTTGGGTGCATATCTACTAGCTCAGTGTCCTTATCTTGAGAGCTTTGGGTGCATATCTACTAGCTCAGTGTCCTCACCTTGAGAGGTTTGGGTGCATATCTACTAGCTCAGTGTCCTTACCTTGAGAGGTTTGGGTGCATATCTACTAGCTCAGTGTCCTTACCTTGAGAGGTTTGTGTGCATATATACTTCTTGATCAAGGCATCAGTAGGCTGTGTGTAAAGGCTCAGAGCGTATTTGAGGGACTTGAGGTCAGGGCTCTTCTCAAGGAACGTCTTCTTCAGACCGTTTCCTCCGGCGTGGAAATATTGCTACGGAAAAGAGAGAGAGAGAAAGGGAAAAAGAAAGAAGGAAAGCGTACTGAGTCAGATTCACTTTATTCACTGTCTTCAGTCTTCAGACCAGAAGGAGAACAGACATAGTCAGTACATTTAGCCTGCTTGTCTGTCCCGTAAAACAAAGATGCTGTATATGTATGTTAAAAGACTCCAGAGTGGCGCAGCAGTCTAAGGCACTGCATCTCAGTGCTAAAGGTGTCACTACAGACCCTGGTTCGATCCCGGGCTGTATCAAAACCAGCCGTGATCGGGAGACCCACAGGGCGGCGTACAATTGTCCCAGCGTCGTCCGGGTTATTAGGGGAGGGTATTGTCTGGGTAGACCGCCATTGTAAAATAAGAATTTGTTTTTAACTGACTTGCGTAGTTAAATAAAGTTCAAATCAAAAATCTATGCAGACAGACTGTTCCTTTTTCTTTTCTGGGATAGTCACCTGTTGAAGTGTCCTGGAGGTAGGACTACTTTTTTACAATTGTCCCCCCCAGTTGAGCAGCTGATTACCCTTTTTGTTAAAGCTGGGCTGAAGTTTACTTGGGTAAGCTTTCATTCACCATATTCATTTTAATGTTGGTTCCTCAGACCAGATTGAAAACATACATGTTCATGTACCTTTAAGTCTTCTGACCAGACTGACGTATAGGAGACTGTGTGGGAGAGATAATAAGCATGTTTGCTTATGTAACAGCTTTCAAACTGCTTGTTTAACAATACATCTTCCTCCCTCCTAAAATCTGCTACTTGATCTCGGGTCCTCTGTCTCGCAAACACTTGACAACGCCTTAGTCAGCTACACCACCGAAAAAGCTATCAATTCAAGGCATTTCAATTTGAAGAGTGAGGTTACCAATCCAACTCGGGTACATCACACCAGATAGAACACGAACAGAGTTCATGTACTTTTCACATCTTCAGACCAGATAGAACACGTACAGAGTTCATGTACTTTTCACATCTTCAGACCAGATAGAACACGTACAGAGTTCATGTACTTTTCACATCTTCACACCAGACTGTGTGGAAGACTGTGTGGGAGAGGTAATAACTATGTATGCTTATCCAGGCTGGCAGCAGTAGGCCTAATAAAAATGTACTTTGTACTGTTGCATTAAGACAGAGGATAATTGCTTAAAGCCCTGCCACATACACACACTCCACCCCCACACACACTCTCCACCTCACTGGTGTTCATGAGTTCACAGGTCATCCTCCATTGGCTCTGGAACAAGAAAGTAATGTTCATATATAATCCAGTCACTGATGCATTATGGAATATCGGATACAGACTGAAAACAGTGGGTGAACCAATGAGCCAGAGCTGCTCAGAGTAAATGATCCTAAGCGCTGCAGCTCTGTGTTCCAAATGACATCCTATTACCTATAGCAAACTACTTCTGATCAAAAGTAGTGTCCTACATAGGGCACACAGTGTCATTTGGGACTAAGCTCTGTAGCTCTGCTGCCTTGGCAGAATAGGCACAGCCCAGATTCACTCTGAAGATACTGTAGGTGTTGAAAAGGGAAGAATGGCAGAGAAAGACATATCCAACACAACACCAACACCAAGAGCTAGTCCACACAACACCAACACCAAGAGCTAGTCCACACAACACCACCTCCAAGAGCTAGTCCACACAACACCAACTCCAAGAGCTAGTCCACACAACACCAACTCCAAGAGCTAGTCCACACAACAACAACACCAAGAGCTAGTCCACACAACACCAACACCAAGAGCTAGTCCACACAACACCAACAGCAAGAGCTAGTCCACACAACACCAACTCCAAGAGCTAGTCCACACAACACCAACTCCAAGAGCTAGTCCACACAACACCAACAGCAAGAGCTAGTCCACACAACACCGACTCCAAGAGCTAGTCCACACAACACCAACACCAAGAGCTAGTCCACACAACAACAACTCCACGACCTAGTCCACACAACACCAACAGCAAGAGCTAGTCCACACAACACCAACTCCAAGAGCTAGTCCACACAACACCAAGAGCTAGTCCACACAACACCAAGAGCTAGTCCACACAACACCAAGAGCTAGTCCACACAACACCAACTCCAAGAGCTAGTCCACACAACACCAACACCAAGAGCTAGTCCACACAACACCAAGAGCTAGTCCACACAACACCAAGAGCTAGTCCACACAACACCAAGAGCTAGTCCACACAACACCAACACCAAGAGCTAGTCCACACAACTCCAAGAGCTAGTCCACACAACACCAACACCAAGAGCTAGTCCACACAATACCAACACCAAGAGCTAGTCCACACAACTCCAAGAGCTAGTCCACACAACACCAAGAGCTAGTCCACACAACACCAAGAGCTAGTCCACACAACACCAAGAGCTAGTCCACACAACACCAACTCCAAGAGCTAGTCCACACAACACCAAGAGCGAGTCCACACAACACCAAGAGCTAGTCCACACAACACCAACTCAAAGACCTAGTCCACACAACACCAAGAGCTAGTCCACACAACACCAAGAGCTAGTCCACACAACACCAAGAGCTAGTCCACACAACACCAAGAGCTAGTCCACACAACACCAAGAGCTAGTCCACACAACACCAACTCCAAGAGCTAGTCCACACAACACCAACACCAAGAGCTAGTCCACACAACACCAACACTAAGAGCTAGTCCACACAACACCAACACCAAGAGCTAGTCCACACAACTCCAAGAGCTAGTCCATACAACACCAACACCAAGAGCTAGTCCACACAACACCAAGAGCTAGTCCACACAACTCCAAGAGCTAGTCCACACAACACCAAGAGCTAGTCCACACAACACCAACACCAAGCGCTAGTCCATACAACACCAACTCCACGACCTAGTCCACACAACACCAACACCAAGAGCTAGTCCACACAACTCCAAGAGCTAGTCCACACAACACCAACTCCAAGAGCTAGTCCACACAACACCAACACCAAGAGCTAGTCCACACAACACCAACACCAAGAGCTAGTCCACACAACACCAACACCAAGAGCTAGTCCACACACCAACAGCAAGAGCTAGTCCACACAACACCAACTCCAAGAGCTAGTCCACACAACACCAACTCCACGACCTAGTCCACACAACACCAACAGCATGAGCTAGTCCACACAACACCAACTCCAAGAGCTAGTCCACACAACACCAAGAGCTAGTCCACACAACACCAAGAGCTAGTCCACACAACACCAACTCCAAGAGCTAGTCCACACAACACCAAGAGCTAGTCCACACAACACAAACACCAAGAGCTAGTCCACACAACACCAAGAGCTAGTCCACACAACACCAAGAGCTAGTCCACACAACACCAACACCAAGAGCTAGTCCACACAACTCCAAGAGCTAGTCCACACAACACCAAGAGCTAGTCCACACAACACCAAGAGCTAGTCCACAGAACACCAACTCCAAGAGCTAGTCCACACAACATGAACTCCAAGAGCTAGTCCACACAACACCAACACCAAGAGCTAGTCCACACAACACCAACTCCAAGAGCTAGTCCACACAACACCAACACCAAGAGCTAGTCCACACAACACCAACTCCAAGAGATAGTCCACACAACACCAACTCCAAGAGCTAGTCCACACAACACCAACACCAAGAGCTAGTCCACACAACACCAAGAGCTAGTCCACACAACACCAACTCCAAGAGCTAGTCCACACAACACCAACTCCAAGAGCTAGTCCACACAACACCAAGAGCTAGTCCACACAACACCAAGAGCTAGTCCACACAACACCAACACCAAGAGCTAGTCCACACAATACCAACTCCAAGAGCTAGTCCACACAACACCAACTACAAGAGCTAGTCCACACAACACCAACTACAAGAGCTAGTCCACACAACACCAACACCAAGAGCTAGTCCACACAACACCAAGAGCTAGTCCACACAACACCAACTCCAAGAGCTAGTCCATACAACACCAACTTCACGAGCTAGCCCACACAACACCAACACCAAGAGCTAGTCCACACAACTCCAAGAGCTAGTCCACACAACTCCAAGAGCTAGTCCACACAACACCAACACCAAGAGCTAGTCCACACAACTCCAAGAGCTAGTCCATACAACACCAACTCCACGAGCTAGTCCACACAACACCAACACCAAGAGCTAGTCCACACAACACCAACACCAAGAGCTAGTCCACAGAACACCAACTCCAAGAGCTAGTCCACACAACACCAACTCCAAGAGCTAGTCCACACAACACCAACTCCAAGAGCTAGTCCACACAACACCAACTCCAAGAGCTAGTCCACACAACACCAACACCAAGAGCTAGTCCACACAACACCAACTCCAAGAGCTAGTCCACACAACACCAACACCAAGAGCTAGTCCACACAACACCAACTCCAAGAGATAGTCCACACAACACCAAGAGCTAGTCCACACATCTCCAAGAGCAAGTCCATACAACACCAACACCAAGAGCTAGTCCACACAACACCAACACAAAGAGCTAGTCCACACAACTCCGAGAGCTAGTCCATACAACACCAACACCAAGAGCTAGTCCACACAACACCAAGAGCTAGTCCACACAACTCCAAGAGCTAGTCCACACAACTCCAAGAGCTAGTCCACACAACACCTACACCAAGAGCTAATCCACACAACACCAAGAGCTAGTCCACACAACACCTACACCAAGAGCTAGTCCACACAACACCAACTCCAATAGCTAGTCCACACAACTCCAAGAGCTAGTCCACCCAACACCAAGAGCTAGTCCACACAACACCAAGAGCTAGTCCAACACAACACCAACTCCAAGAGCTAGTCCACACAACACCAACTCCAAGAGCTAGTCCACACAACACCAACTCCAAGAGCTAGTCCACACAACACCAACTCCAAGAGTTAGTCCACACAACACCAACTCCAAGAGTTAGTCCACACAACACCAAGAGCTAGTCCACACAACACCAACTCCAAGAGCTAGTCCACACAACACCAACTCCAAGAGCTAGTCCACACAACTCCAAGAGCTAGTCCACCCAACACCAAGAGCTAGTCCACACAACACCAAGAGCTAGTCCAACACAACACCAACTCCAAGAGCTAGTCCACACAACACCAACTCCAAGAGCTAGTCCACACAACACCAACTCCAAGAGCTAGTCCACACAACACCAACTCCAAGAGTTAGTCCACACAACACCAAGAGCTAGTCCACACAACACCAACTCCAAGAGCTAGTCCACACAACACCAACTCCAAGAGCTAGTCCACACAACACCAACACCAAGAGCTAGTCCACACAACACCAAGAGCTAGTCCATACAACACCAACAATAACATCAACAACAAAGCATTTTTTGTCACATACACTGATATGTGTATCATATTATCATCTCACCACGACCTGAAAAGCACAGTAATTTCATGGGGAATCTATGCTGGTTTTGCTATTCGGCATTACATTTATCTCTAACCATTTAACACCATACAAATGTTCCCTCTTCAGATTTCCATTCCTTTTTGTTCCAGTTCTTTCTCTGTCTCTTTCCTTCTCTCTCTCTCCCTCTCTCCCTCCCTATATATTTCTCTTCCTCCCCCTCTCTCTCTTCCCCTCTCTCTACCCCCCCTCCTCTCTCTCTATCTTCCCCTCCCCTCTCTCTACTTCCCCCCTGCCCCTATCTCCACCTCCCTCCTGCCCCTCTCTCCACCGCCCTCCTGCCCTTCTCTCCATCTCTCCTTGCCTCATTACTGAAGGCATAAAGTCTTTAACCGGTCCTGCATTCAGCCTGTGTATCTCTGCTAGTCTCTCTCCCCTCATCTCTCCCTGCCTCCCTCCCTTTCTCTCTCCTCCCTCTCGTCCTTTAAGTCTTTAACCAGTCCTGCATTCAGCCTGTGTATCTCTGCTAGTCTCTCTCCCCTCATCTCTCCCTGCCTCCCTCCCTTTCTCTCTCCTCCCTCTCGTCCTTTAAGTCTTTAACCAGTCCTGCATTCAGCCTGTGTATCTCTGCTAGTCTCTCTCCCCTCATCTCTCCCTGCCTCCCTCCCTTTCACTCTCCTCCCTCTCTTCCTTTAAGTCTTTAACCAGTCCTGCATTCAGCCTGTGTATCTCTGCTAGTCTCTCTCCCCTCATCTCTCCCTGCCTCCCTCCCTTTCTCTCTCCTCTCTCTCTTCCTTTAAGTATTAAACCAGTCCTGCATTCAGCCTGTGTATCTCTGCTAGTCTCTCTCCCCTCATCTCTCCCTGCCTCCCTCCCTTTCTCTCTCCTCTCTCTCTTCCTTTAAGTCTTTAACCAGTCCTGCATTCAGCCTGTGTATTTCTGCTAGTCTCTCTCCCCTCATCTCTCCCTGCCTCCCTCCCTTTTGTCTCTCCTCTCTCTCTTCCTTTAAGTCTTTAACCAGTCCTGCATTCAGCCTGTGTATCTCTGCTAGTCTCTCTCCTCCATCTCTCCCTGCCTCCCTCCCTTTCCCTCTCCTCCCTCTCTTCCTAAAGTATTAAACCAGTCCTGCATTCAGCCTGTGTATCTCTTCCACCTAAAGGTATTACTTAACTGTGATTGGTCCGAGTCTCCTGGAAGCATTACTCAACTTCTCTAATTTGACGTTCTCCTCGGAATACTGATGGAGAGAATTCCACATCATGACCGATCTAAACAGGGAGCTGGTGTCCATGGAGATGCAGGATTCAATTTGATTATTTTTCACGGCTCTGCGTTGAGTGTTCACACAGACCCCGGTCTGAACTCTTGTCTGTGTCCCAAATAGCACCAACAGGGCTCTGGTCAAAAGTAGTGCACTATGTAGGGAATAGGGTGCCATTTGGACGCACATACTGACTGCATCGACTCCTCTCAGCACCACTACTCCTCTTAAAGAGCTTACAACCCTACTACCCTGTTAAAACAGTCACCACTCTACAACGATCCTTTAGGTAAACTCTCATTACAACCCTAGTACCCTGTTAAAACAGTCACCACTCTACAATGATCCTTTAGGTAAACTCTCATTACAACCCTAGTACCCTGTTAAAACAGTCACCACTCTACAACGATCCTTTAGGTAAACTCTCATTACAACCCTACTACCCTGTTAAAACAGTCACCACTCTACAACGATCCTTTAGGTAAACTCTCATTACAACCCTAGTACCCTGTTAAAACAGTCACCACTCTACAACGATCCTTTAGGTAAACTCTCATTACAACCCTACTACCCTGTTAAAACAGTCACCACTCTACAACGATCCTTTAGGTAAACTCTCATTACAACCCTAGTACCCTGTTTAAACAGTCACCACTCTACAACGATCATTTAGGTAAACTCTCATTACAACCCTAGTACCCTGTTAAAACAGTCACCACTCTACAACGATCCTTTAGGTAAACTCTCATTACAACCCTACTACCCTGTTAAAACAGTCACCATTCTACAACGATCCTTTAGGTAAACTCTTATTACAACCCTACTACCCTGTTAAAACAGTCACCACTCTACAACGATCCTTTAGGTAAACTCTCATTACAACCCTACTACCCTGTTAAAACAGTCACCACTCTACAAGGATCCTTTAGGTAAACTCTCATTACAACCCTACTACCTTGTTAAAACAGTCACCACTCTACAACAATCCTTTAGGTAAACTCTCATTACAACCCTACTACCCTGTTAAAACAGTCACCACTCTACAACGATCCTTTAGGTAAACTCTCATTACAACCCTAGTACCCTGTTAAAACAGTCACCACTCTACAACAATCCTTTAGGTAAACTCTCATTACAACCCTACTACCCTGTTAAAACAGTCACCACTCTACAACGATCCTTTAGGTAAACTCTCATTACAACCCTACTACCCTGTTAAAACAGTCACCACTCTACAATGATCCTTTAGGTAAACTCTCATTACAACCCTAGTACCCTGTTAAAACAGTCACCACTCTACAACGATCCTTTAGGTAAACTCTCATTGCAAACCTACTACCCTGTTAAAACAGTCACCACTCTACAACGATCCTTTAGGTAAACTCTCATTACAACCCTACTACCCTGTTAAAACAGTCACCACTCTACAACGATCCTTTAGGTAAACTCTCATTACAACCCTACTACCCTGTTAAAACAGTCACCACTCTACAACGATAATTTAGGTAAACTCTCATTACAACCCTAGTACCCTGTTAAAACAGTCACCACTCTACAACGATCCTTTAGGTAAACTCTCATTACAACCCTACTACCCTGTTAAAACAGTCACCACTCTACAACGATCCTTTAGGTAAACTCTCATTACAACCCTACTACCCTGTTAAAACAGTCACCACTCTACAACGATCCTTTAGGTAAACTCTCATTACAACCCTAGTACCCTGTTAAAACAGTCACCACTCTACAACGATCCTTTAGGTAAACTCTCATTACAACCCTACTACCCTGTTAAAACAGTCACCACTCTACAACGATCCTTTAGGTAAACTCTCATTACAACCCTACTACCCTGTTAAAACAGTCACCACTCTACAACGATCCTTTAGGTAAACTCTCATTACAACCCTACTACCCTGTTTAAACAGTTACCACTCTACAACGATCCTTTAGGTAAACTCTCATTACAACCCTACTACCCTGTTAAAACAGTCACCACTCTACAATGATCCTTTAGGTAAACTCTCATTACAACCCTAGTACCCTGTTAAAACAGTCACCACTCTACAACGATCCTTTAGGTAAACTCTCATTACAACCCTACTACCCTGTTAAAACAGTCACCACTCTACAACGATCCTTTAGGTAAACTCTCATTACAACCCTACTACCCTGTTAAAACAGTCACCACTCTACAACGATCCTTTAGGTAAACTCTCATTACAACCCTACTACCCTGTTAAAACAGTCACCACTCTACAACGATAATTTAGGTAAACTCTCATTACAACCCTAGTACCCTGTTAAAACAGTCACCACTCTACAACGATCCTTTAGGTAAACTCTCATTACAACCCTACTACCCTGTTAAAACAGTCACCACTCTACAACGATCCTTTAGGTAAACTCTCATTACAACCCTAGTACCCTGTTAAAACAGTCACCACTCTACAACGATCCTTTAGGTAAACTCTCATTACAACCCTAGTACCCTGTTAAAACAGTCACCACTCTACAACGATCCTTTAGGTAAACTCTCATTACAACCCTAGTACCCTGTTAAAACAGTCACCACTCTACAACGATCCTTTAGGTAAACTCTCATTACAACCCTACTACCCTGTTTAAACAGTTACCACTCTACAACGATCCTTTAGGTAAACTCTCATTACAACCCTAGTACCCTGTTAAAACAGACACCACTCCACAGCGATCCTTTAGGTAAACTCTCATTACAACCCTACTACCCTGTTTAAACAGTTACCACTCTACAACGATCCTTTAGGTAAACTCTCATTACAACCCTAGTACCCTGTTAAAACAGACACCACTCCACAGCAATCCTTTAGGTAAACTCTCATTACAACCCTACTACCCTGTTAAAACAGTCACCACTCTACAACGATCCTTTAGGTAAACTCTCATTACAACCCTAGTACCCTGTTAAAACAGTCACCACTCTACAACGATCCTTTAGGTAAACTCTCATTACAACCCTACTACCCTGTTAAAACAGTCACCACTCTACAACGATCCTTTAGGTAAACTCTCATTACAACCCTACTACCCTGTTAAAACAGTCACCACTCTACAACGATCCTTTAGGTAAACTCTCATTACAACCCTAGTACCCTGTTAAAACAGTCACCACTCTACAACGATCCTTTAGGTAAACTCTCATTACAACCCTACTACCCTGTTTAAACAGTTACCACTCTACAACGATCCTTTAGGTAAACTCTCATTACAACCCTACTACCCTGTTAAAACAGTCACCACTCTACAATGATCCTTTAGGTAAACTCTCATTACAACCCTAGTACCCTGTTAAAACAGTCACCACTCTACAACGATCCTTTAGGTAAACTCTCATTACAACCCTACTACCCTGTTAAAACAGTCACCACTCTACAACGATCCTTTAGGTAAACTCTCATTACAACCCTACTACCCTGTTAAAACAGTCACCACTCTACAACGATCCTTTAGGTAAACTCTCATTACAACCCTACTACCCTGTTAAAACAGTCACCACTCTACAACGATAATTTAGGTAAACTCTCATTACAACCCTAGTACCCTGTTAAAACAGTCACCACTCTACAACGATCCTTTAGGTAAACTCTCATTACAACCCTACTACCCTGTTAAAACAGTCACCACTCTACAACGATCCTTTAGGTAAACTCTCATTACAACCCTAGTACCCTGTTAAAACAGTCACCACTCTACAACGATCCTTTAGGTAAACTCTCATTACAACCCTAGTACCCTGTTAAAACAGTCACCACTCTACAACGATCCTTTAGGTAAACTCTCATTACAACCCTAGTACCCTGTTAAAACAGTCACCACTCTACAACGATCCTTTAGGTAAACTCTCATTACAACCCTACTACCCTGTTTAAACAGTTACCACTCTACAACGATCCTTTAGGTAAACTCTCATTACAACCCTAGTACCCTGTTAAAACAGACACCACTCCACAGCGATCCTTTAGGTAAACTCTCATTACAACCCTACTACCCTGTTTAAACAGTTACCACTCTACAACGATCCTTTAGGTAAACTCTCATTACAACCCTAGTACCCTGTTAAAACAGACACCACTCCACAGCGATCCTTTAGGTAAACTCTCATTACAACCCTACTACCCTGTTAAAACAGTCACCACTCTACAACGATCCTTTAGGTAAACTCTCATTACAACCCTAGTACCCTGTTAAAACAGTCACCACTCTACAACGATCCTTTAGGTAAACTCTCATTACAACCCTACTACCCTGTTAAAACAGTCACCACTCTACAACGATCCTTTAGGTAAACTCTCATTACAACCCTACTACCCTGTTAAAACAGTCACCACTCTACAACGATCCTTTAGGTAAACTCTCATTACAACCCTAGTACCCTGTTAAAACAGTCACCACTCTACAACGATCCTTTAGGTAAACTCTCATTACAACCCTACTACCCTGTTTAAACAGTTACCACTCTACAACGATCCTTTAGGTAAACTCTCATTACAACCCTAGTACCCTGTTAAAACAGACACCACTCCACAGCGATCCTTTAGGTAAACTCTCATTACAACCCTACTACCCTGTTAAAACAGTCACCACTCTACAACGATCCTTTAGGTAAACTCTCATTACAACCCTAGTACCCTGTTAAAACAGTCACCACTCTACAACGATCCTTTAGGTAAACTCTCATTACAACCCTACTACCCTGTTAAAACAGTCACCACTCTACAACGATCCTTTAGGTAAACTCTCATTACAACCCTACTACCCTGTTAAAACAGTCACCACTCTACAACGATCCTTTAGGTAAACTCTCATTACAACCCTACTACCCTGTTAAAACAGTCACCACTCTACAACGATAATTTAGGTAAACTCTCATTACAACCCTAGTACCCTGTTAAAACAGTCACCACTCTACAACGATCCTTTAGGTAAACTCTCATTACAACCCTACTACCCTGTTAAAACAGTCACCACTCTACAACGATCCTTTAGGTAAACTCTCATTACAACCCTAGTACCCTGTTAAAACAGTCACCACTCTACAACGATCCTTTAGGTAAACTCTCATTACAACCCTAGTACCCTGTTAAAACAGTCACCACTCTACAACGATCCTTTAGGTAAACTCTCATTACAACCCTAGTACCCTGTTAAAACAGTCACCACTCTACAACGATCCTTTAGGTAAACTCTCATTACAACCCTACTACCCTGTTTAAACAGTTACCACTCTACAACGATCCTTTAGGTAAACTCTCATTACAACCCTAGTACCCTGTTAAAACAGACACCACTCCACAGCGATCCTTTAGGTAAACTCTCATTACAACCCTACTACCCTGTTTAAACAGTTACCACTCTACAACGATCCTTTAGGTAAACTCTCATTACAACCCTAGTACCCTGTTAAAACAGACACCACTCCACAGCGATCCTTTAGGTAAACTCTCATTACAACCCTACTACCCTGTTAAAACAGTCACCACTCTACAACGATCCTTTAGGTAAACTCTCATTACAACCCTAGTACCCTGTTAAAACAGTCACCACTCTACAACGATCCTTTAGGTAAACTCTCATTACAACCCTACTACCCTGTTAAAACAGTCACCACTCTACAACGATCCTTTAGGTAAACTCTCATTACAACCCTACTACCCTGTTAAAACAGTCACCACTCTACAACGATCCTTTAGGTAAACTCTCATTACAACCCTAGTACCCTGTTAAAACAGTCACCACTCTACAACGATCCTTTAGGTAAACTCTCATTACAACCCTACTACCCTGTTTAAACAGTTACCACTCTACAACGATCCTTTAGGTAAACTCTCATTACAACCCTAGTACCCTGTTAAAACAGACACCACTCCACAGCGATCCTTTAGGTAAACTCTCATTACAACCCTACTACCCTGTTAAAACAGTCACCACTCTACAACGATCCTTTAGGTAAACTCTCATTACAACCCTACTACCCTGTTAAAACTGTCACCACTCTACTACGATCCTTTAGGTAAACTCTCATTACAACCCTACTACCCTGTTAAAACAGTCACCACTCTACAACGATCCTTTAGGTAAACTCTCATTACAACCCTACTACCCTGTTAAAACAGTCACCACTCTACAACGATCCTTTAGGTAAACTCTCATTACAACCCTACTACCCTGTTAAAACAGTCACCACTCTACAACGGTCCTTTAGGTAAACTCTCATTACAACCCTACTACCCTGTTAAAACAGTCACCACTCTACAACGATCCTTTAGGTAAACTCTCATTACAACCCTACTACCCTGTTAAAACAGTCACCACTCTACAACGATCCTTTAGGTAAACTCTCATTACAACCCTACTACCCTGTTAAAACAGTCACCACTCTACAACGATCCTTTAGGTAAACTCTCATTACAACCCTACTACCCTGTTAAAACAGTCACCACTCTACAACGATCCTTTAGGTAAACTCTCATTACAACCCTAGTACCCTGTTAAAACAGTCACCACTCTACAACGATCCTTTAGGTAAACTCTCATTACAACCCTACTACCCTGTTAAAACAGTCACCACTCTACAACGATCCTTTAGGTAAACTCTCATTACAACCCTAGTACCCTGTTAAAACAGTCACCACTCTACAACGATCCTTTAGGTAAACTCTCATTACAACCCTACTACCCTGTTAAAACAGTCACCACTCTACAACGATCCTTTAGGTAAACTCTCATTACAACCCTAGTACCCTGTTTAAACAGTCACCACTCTACAACGATCATTTAGGTAAACTCTCATTACAACCCTAGTACCCTGTTAAAACAGTCACCATTCTACAACGATCCTTTAGGTAAACTCTCATTACAACCCTAGTACCCTGTTAAAACAGTCACCACTCTACAAAGATCCTTTAGGTAAACTCTCATTACAACCCTACTACCCTGTTAAAACAGTCACCACTCTACAACGATCCTTTAGATAAACTCTCATTACAACCCTAGTACCCTGTTAAAACAGTCACCACTCTACAACGATCCTTTAGGTAAACTCTCATTACAACCCTACTACCCTGTTAAAACAGTCACCATTCTACAACGATCCTTTAGGTAAACTCTTATTACAACCCTACTACCCTGTTAAAACAGTCACCACTCTACAACGATCCTTTAGGTAAACTCTCACTACAACCCTACTACCCTGTTAAAACAGTCACCACTCTACAAGGATCCTTTAGGTAAACTCTCATTACAACCCTACTACCTTGTTAAAACAGTCACCACTCTACAACGATCCTTTAGGTAAACTCTCATTACAACCCTACTACCCTGTTAAAACAGTCACCACTCTACAACGATCCTTTAGGTAAACTCTCATTACAACCCTAGTACCCTGTTAAAACAGTCACCACTCTACAACAATCCTTTAGGTAAACTCTCATTACAACCCTACTACCCTGTTAAAACAGTCACCACTCTACAACGATCCTTTAGGTAAACTCTCATTACAACCCTACTACCCTGTTAAAACAGTCACCACTCTACAATGATCCTTTAGGTAAACTCTCATTACAACCCTAGTACCCTGTTAAAACAGTCACCACTCTACAACGATCCTTTAGGTAAACTCTCATTACAACCCTACTACCCTGTTTAAACAGTTACCACTCTACAACGATCCTTTAGGTAAACTCTCATTACAACCCTACTACCCTGTTAAAACAGTCACCACTCTACAATGATCCTTTAGGTAAACTCTCATTACAACCCTACTACCCTGTTAAAACAGTCACCACTCTACAACGATCCTTTAGGTAAACTCTCATTACAACCCTACTACCCTGTTAAAACAGTCACCACTCTACAACGATCCTTTAGGTAAACTCTCATTACAACCCTACTACCCTGTTAAAACAGTCACCACTCTACAACGATCCTTTAGGTAAACTCTCATTACAACCCTACTACCCTGTTTAAACAGTTACCACTCTACAACGATCCTTTAGGTAAACTCTCATTACAACCCTACTACCCTGTTAAAACAGTCACCACTCTACAATGATCCTTTAGGTAAACTCTCATTACAACCCTAGTACCCTGTTAAAACAGTCACCACTCTACAACGATCCTTTAGGTAAACTCTCATTACAACCCTACTACCCTGTTAAAACAGTCACCACTCTACAACGATCCTTTAGGTAAACTCTCATTACAACCCTACTACCCTGTTAAAACAGTCACCACTCTACAACGATCCTTTAGGTAAACTCTCATTACAACCCTACTACCCTGTTAAAACAGTCACCACTCTACAACGATAATTTAGGTAAACTCTCATTACAACCCTAGTACCCTGTTAAAACAGTCACCACTCTACAACGATCCTTTAGGTAAACTCTCATTACAACCCTACTACCCTGTTAAAACAGTCACCACTCTACAACGATCCTTTAGGTAAACTCTCATTACAACCCTAGTACCCTGTTAAAACAGTCACCACTCTACAACGATCCTTTAGGTAAACTCTCATTACAACCCTAGTACCCTGTTAAAACAGTCACCACTCTACAACGATCCTTTAGGTAAACTCTCATTACAACCCTAGTACCCTGTTAAAACAGTCACCACTCTACAACGATCCTTTAGGTAAACTCTCATTACAACCCTACTACCCTGTTTAAACAGTTACCACTCTACAACGATCCTTTAGGTAAACTCTCATTACAACCCTAGTACCCTGTTAAAACAGACACCACTCCACAGCGATCCTTTAGGTAAACTCTCATTACAACCCTACTACCCTGTTTAAACAGTTACCACTCTACAACGATCCTTTAGGTAAACTCTCATTACAACCCTAGTACCCTGTTAAAACAGACACCACTCCACAGCGATCCTTTAGGTAAACTCTCATTACAACCCTACTACCCTGTTAAAACAGTCACCACTCTACAACGATCCTTTAGGTAAACTCTCATTACAACCCTAGTACCCTGTTAAAACAGTCACCACTCTACAACGATCCTTTAGGTAAACTCTCATTACAACCCTACTACCCTGTTAAAACAGTCACCACTCTACAACGATCCTTTAGGTAAACTCTCATTACAACCCTACTACCCTGTTAAAACAGTCACCACTCTACAACGATCCTTTAGGTAAACTCTCATTACAACCCTAGTACCCTGTTAAAACAGTCACCACTCTACAACGATCCTTTAGGTAAACTCTCATTACAACCCTACTACCCTGTTTAAACAGTTACCACTCTACAACGATCCTTTAGGTAAACTCTCATTACAACCCTAGTACCCTGTTAAAACAGACACCACTCCACAGCGATCCTTTAGGTAAACTCTCATTACAACCCTACTACCCTGTTAAAACAGTCACCACTCTACAACGATCCTTTAGGTAAACTCTCATTACAACCCTACTACCCTGTTAAAACTGTCACCACTCTACTACGATCCTTTAGGTAAACTCTCATTACAACCCTACTACCCTGTTAAAACAGTCACCACTCTACAACGATCCTTTAGGTAAACTCTCATTACAACCCTACTACCCTGTTAAAACAGTCACCACTCTACAACGATCCTTTAGGTAAACTCTCATTACAACCCTACTACCCTGTTAAAACAGTCACCACTCTACAACGGTCCTTTAGGTAAACTCTCATTACAACCCTACTACCCTGTTAAAACAGTCACCACTCTACAACGATCCTTTAGGTAAACTCTCATTACAACCCTACTACCCTGTTAAAACAGTCACCACTCTACAACGATCCTTTAGGTAAACTCTCATTACAACCCTACTACCCTGTTAAAACAGTCACCACTCTACAACGATCATTTAGGTAAACTCTCATTACAACCCTACTACCCTGTTAAAACAGTCACCACTCTACAACGATCCTTTAGGTAAACTCTCATTACAACCCTAGTACCCTGTTAAAACAGTCACCACTCTACAACGATCCTTTAGGTAAACTCTCATTACAACCCTACTACCCTGTTAAAACAGTCACCACTCTACAACGATCCTTTAGGTAAACTCTCATTACAACCCTAGTACCCTGTTAAAACAGTCACCACTCTACAACGATCCTTTAGGTAAACTCTCATTACAACCCTACTACCCTGTTAAAACAGTCACCACTCTACAACGATCCTTTAGGTAAACTCTCATTACAACCCTAGTACCCTGTTTAAACAGTCACCACTCTACAACGATCATTTAGGTAAACTCTCATTACAACCGTAGTACCCTGTTAAAACAGTCACCACTCTACAACGATCCTTTAGGTAAACTCTCATTACAACCCTAGTACCCTGTTAAAACAGTCACCATTCTACAACGATCCTTTAGGTAAACTCTCATTACAACCCTAGTACCCTGTTAAAACAGTCACCACTCTACAAAGATCCTTTAGGTAAACTCTCATTACAACCCTACTACCCTGTTAAAACAGTCACCACTCTACAACGATCCTTTAGGTAAACTCTCATTACAACCCTAGTACCCTGTTAAAACAGTCACCACTCTACAACGATCCTTTAGGTAAACTCTCATTACAACCCTACTACCCTGTTAAAACAGTCACCATTCTACAACGATCCTTTAGGTAAACTCTCATTACAACCCTACTACCCTGTTAAAACAGTCACCACTCTACAACGATCCTTTAGGTAAACTCTCATTACAACCCTACTACCCTGTTAAAACAGTCACCACTCTACAAGGATCCTTTAGGTAAACTCTCATTACAACCCTACTACCTTGTTAAAACAGTCACCACTCTACAACAATCCTTTAGGTAAACTCTCATTACAACCCTACTACCCTGTTAAAACAGTCACCACTCTACAACGATCCTTTAGGTAAACTCTCATTACAACCCTAGTACCCTGTTAAAACAGTCACCACTCTACAACAATCCTTTAGGTAAACTCTCATTACAACCCTACTACCCTGTTAAAACAGTCACCACTCTACAACGATCCTTTAGGTAAACTCTCATTACAACCCTACTACCCTGTTAAAACAGTCACCACTCTACAATGATCCTTTAGGTAAACTCTCATTACAACCCTACTACCCTGTTTAAACAGTTACCACTCTACAACGATCCTTTAGGTAAACTCTCATTACAACCCTACTACCCTGTTAAAACAGTCACCACTCTACAATGATCCTTTAGGTAAACTCTCATTACAACCCTAGTACCCTGTTAAAACAGTCACCACTCTACAACGATCCTTTAGGTAAACTCTCATTACAACCCTACTACCCTGTTAAAACAGTCACCACTCTACAACGATCCTTTAGGTAAACTCTCATTACAACCCTACTACCCTGTTAAAACAGTCACCACTCTACAACGATCCTTTAGGTAAACTCTCATTACAACCCTACTACCCTGTTAAAACAGTCACCACTCTACAACGATAATTTAGGTAAACTCTCATTACAACCCTAGTACCCTGTTAAAACAGTCACCACTCTACAACGATCCTTTAGGTAAACTCTCATTACAACCCTACTACCCTGTTAAAACAGTCACCACTCTACAACGATCCTTTAGGTAAACTCTCATTACAACCCTAGTACCCTGTTAAAACAGTCACCACTCTACAACGATCCTTTAGGTAAACTCTCATTACAACCCTAGTACCCTGTTAAAACAGTCACCACTCTACAACGATCCTTTAGGTAAACTCTCATTACAACCCTAGTACCCTGTTAAAACAGTCACCACTCTACAACGATCCTTTAGGTAAACTCTCATTACAACCCTACTACCATGTTAAAACAGTCACCACTCTACAACGATCCTTTAGGTAAACTCTCATTACAACCCTAGTACCCTGTTAAAACAGTCACCACTCTACAACGATCCTTTAGGTAAACTCTCATTACAACCCTACTACCCTGTTTAAACAGTTACCACTCTACAACGATCCTTTAGGTAAACTCTCATTACAACCCTAGTACCCTGTTAAAACAGACACCACTCCACAGCGATCCTTTAGGTAAACTCTCATTACAACCCTACTACCCTGTTAAAACAGTCACCACTCTACAACGATCCTTTAGGTAAACTCTCATTACAACCCTAGTACCCTGTTAAAACAGTCACCACTCTACAACGATCCTTTAGGTAAACTCTCATTACAACCCTACTACCCTGTTAAAACAGTCACCACTCTACAACGATCCTTTAGGTAAACTCTCATTACAACCCTACTACCCTGTTAAAACAGTCACCACTCTACAACGATCCTTTAGGTAAACTCTCATTACAACCCTAGTACCCTGTTAAAACAGTCACCACTCTACAACGATCCTTTAGGTAAACTCTCATTACAACCCTACTACCCTGTTTAAACAGTTACCACTCTACAACGATCCTTTAGGTAAACTCTCATTACAACCCTAGTACCCTGTTAAAACAGACACCACTCCACAGCGATCCTTTAGGTAAACTCTCATTACAACCCTACTACCCTGTTAAAACAGTCACCACTCTACAACGATCCTTTAGGTAAACTCTCATTACAACCCTACTACCCTGTTAAAACTGTCACCACTCTACTACGATCCTTTAGGTAAACTCTCATTACAACCCTACTACCCTGTTAAAACAGTCACCACTCTACAACGATCCTTTAGGTAAACTCTCATTACAACCCTACTACCCTGTTAAAACAGTCACCACTCTACAACGATCCTTTAGGTAAACTCTCATTACAACCCTACTACCCTGTTAAAACAGTCACCACTCTACAACGATCCTTTAGGTAAACTCTCATTACAACCCTACTACCCTGTTAAAACAGTCACCACTCTACAACGATCCTTTAGGTAAACTCTCATTACAACCCTACTACCCTGTTAAAGCAGTCACCACTCTACAACGATCCTTTAGGTAAACTCTCATTACAACCCTACTACCCTGTTAAAACAGTCACCACTCTACAACGATCCTTTAGGTAAACTCTCATTACAACCCTACTCCCCTGTTAAAACAGTCACCACTCTACAACGATCCTTTAGGTAAACTCTCATTACAACCCTAGTACCCTGTTAAAACAGTCACCACTCTACAACGATCCTTTAGGTAAACTCTCATTACAACCCTACTACCCTGTTAAAACAGTCACCACTCTACAACGATCCTTTAGGTAAACTCTCATTACAACCCTAGTACCCTGTTAAAACAGTCACCACTCTACAACGATCCTTTAGGTAAACTCTCATTTCAACCCTACTACCCTGTTAAAACAGTCACCACTCTACAACGATCCTTTAGGTAAACTCTCATTACAACCCTACTACCCTGTTTAAACAGTCACCACTCTACAACGATCCTTTAGTTAAACTCTCATTACAACCCTAGTACCCTGTTAAAACAGTCACCACTCTACAACGATCCTTTAGGTAAACTCTCATTACAACCCTACTACCCTGTTAAAACAGTCACCACTCTACAATGATCCTTTAGGTAAACTCTCATTACAACCCTAGTACCCTGTTAAAACAGTCACCACTCTACAACGATCCTTTAGGTAAACTCTCATTACAACCCTAGTACCCTGTTAAAACAGTCACCACTCTACAACGATCCTTTAGGTAAACTCTCATTACAACCCTACTACCCTGTTAAAACAGTCACCACTCTACAACGATAATTTAGGTAAACTCTCATTACAACCCTAGTACCCTGTTAAAACAGTCACCACTCTACAACGATCCTTTAGGTAAACTCTCATTACAACCCTACTACCCTGTTAAAACAGTCACCACTCTACAACGATCCTTTAGGTAAACTCTCATTACAACCCTAGTACCCTGTTAAAACAGACACCACTCCACAACGATCCTTTAGGTAAACTCTCATTACAACCCTACTACCCTGTTAAAACAGTCACCACTCCACAACGATCCTTTAGGTAAACTCTCATTACAACCCTACTACCCTGTTAAAACAGTCACCACTCTACAACGATCCTTTAGGTAAACTCTCATTACAACCCTACTACCCTGTTAAAACAGTCACCACTCTACAACGATCCTTTAGGTAAACTCTCATTACAACCCTAGTACCCTGTTAAAACAGTCACCACTCTACAACGATCCTTTAGGTAAACTCTCATTACAACCCTACTACCCTGTTAAAACAGTCACCACTCTACAACGATCCTTTAGGTAAACTCTCATTACAACCCTACTACCCTGTTTAAACAGTCACCACTCTACAACGATCCTTTAGTTAAACTCTCATTACAACCCTAGTACCCTGTTAAAACAGTCACCACTCTACAACGATCCTTTAGGTAAACTCTCATTACAACCCTACTACCCTGTTAAAACAGTCACCACTCTACAATGATCCTTTAGGTAAACTCTCATTACAACCCTAGTACCCTGTTAAAACAGTCACCACTCTACAACGATCCTTTAGGTAAACTCTCATTACAACCCTAGTACCCTGTTAAAACAGTCACCACTCTACAACGATCCTTTAGGTAAACTCTCATTACAACCCTACTACCCTGTTAAAACAGTCACCACTCTACAACGATAATTTAGGTAAACTCTCATTACAACCCTAGTACCCTGTTAAAACAGTCACCACTCTACAACGATCCTTTAGGTAAACTCTCATTACAACCCTACTACCCTGTTAAAACAGTCACCACTCTACAACGATCCTTTAGGTAAACTCTCATTACAACCCTAGTACCCTGTTAAAACAGACACCACTCCACAACGATCCTTTAGGTAAACTCTCATTACAACCCTACTACCCTGTTAAAACAGTCACCACTCTACAACGATCCTTTAGGTAAACTCTCATTACAACCCTACTACCCTGTTAAAACAGTCACCACTCTACAACGATCCTTTAGGTAAACTCTCATTACAACCCTACTACCCTGTTAAAACAGTCACCACTCTACAACGATCCTTTAGGTAAACTCTCATTACAACCCTACTACCCTGTTAAAACAGTCACCACTCTACAACGCTCCTTTAGGTAAACTCTCATTACAACCCTAGTACCCTGTTAAAACAGTCACCACTCTACAACGATCCTTTAGGTAAACTCTCATTACAACCCTACTACCCTGTTAAAACAGTCACCACTCTACAACGATCATTTAGGTAAACTCTCATTACAACCCTACTACCCTGTTAAAACAGTCACCACTCTACAATGATCCTTTAGGTAAACTCTCATTACAACCCTAGTACCCTGTTAAAACAGTCACCACTCTACAACGATCCTTTAGGTAAACTCTCATTACAACCCTAGTACCCTGTTAAAACAGTCACCACTCTACAACGATCCTTTAGGTAAACTCTCATTACAACCCTACTACCCTGTTAAAACAGTCACCACTCTACAACGATCCTTTAGGAAAACTCTCATTACAACCCTAGTACCCTGTTAAAACAGTCACCACTCTACAACGATCCTTTAGGTAAACTCTCATTACAACCCTACTACCCTGTTAAAACCCTGTCCATCTCTCTTTGCACAACATTTCTATACAGGGACAGAGAAAGGTAGGCATGGATGGTTAGAGGGAGACAGGAATGAGGGTAGGGATGGAAGGTGAAAGGGAGGGATGGAGGAGCCATGAATGGATTGAGAGAGGAATTGATGGAGGGATGGGAGGGATGGATGGAGGCCGAAAGGGATGGAGGAAGGGATGGATGGAAAGAGAGAGGGATGGTGGGTTAGACGGATGGAGGGACAGACAGGTGGAGGGGGGGAGAGGGATGGATAGATAGAGTGAGTGAGTGAGTGAGTGAGTGAGTGAGTGAGTGAGTGAGTGAGTGAGTGAGCGCTCTCAATTACCTTGATGGTGGGAAGGACAAGGTCCATGGCTGCACACTGTCTTGGTGTCAGGCTACGGGCTTCCTCTCTGATCACATGGTCCTAGAGTGGAGATAATAGAAAGAGATAGATTAATCAATAAATGTTTCCATAACCTTCTTCTTGGAGAGGACACACACACACACACACACACACACACACACACACACACACACACACACACACACAAACTGTAAATTATATGTTAATTTGAGGTATTATCAACAGTAAAAATAATAGAGCATTGTGGGAAAATTGCTGTATTTCAAAATTGCTGTATTTCAAATGGTACTGTAATTCCACCCAGAATACAGTAAAGTATCTTTGGAGCGCCAAAAACATTTTGACCACTAGTGGGTGCATGGTATAGTTGTTCATTGCTTATTAACATATTTTGAGGCATACTGTAATATATAAAATACATAATTTTACTCGCCACCGAGCTGCCTGTAAATTACTGTCAAATTCATGGCAACCCCTTTACAGTGTATTATTAATGTGGTTCCTGAGATGGAAAACCCATTGTGAGATCTGATAATGTGATTCAGCAGGAGAATAAAGCAAAACAGTACAGACAGCGACAGTACAGTTGCTTGCAAATTGCTGCTCAACCATGGCACATCACAGACACAATACTGTCTCCCTATCTTTCTGCTGTGCTTCTTGGAACATGAAATGAGACTAGTGACTCTGATCAAAGAGTGTAACTGTGGGAAGATCTTTTAGTGTAGGAGCAGAGATACAGGGACTTCATTAAAAACAGTTCATCTGTGTTACAGACGGATTGGAAAGCAACTACGATTACGTAATATGATGAAGACTTGGCCAGTTTAGTCATGGGTTTATAGCATGACGTGAAGTTGCATGACTAGGGTAGGAGAGGAGTGGGCTGTTTTAGCAGAGATGACCTCAATCTGGATGTAATCACTATGAGAACTAACCAACTAACACAGATCTACTGCTCTGGAGGACGTACATCGTGTTCTGTGTGGGACTCTGACTTTTGATAATCACAACAGTGTGTGTGCATGTGTGTCTGTGTGTGTGTGTTTACTGTAGCTGTGCTCTGACAGACTGGAGGTTGCAAAAACCCAGAACTGCCTATTAAACTCTGTTTTTAACACAGTCTCTCACTCGTTCTCTTTTTCTCTCTCACACACACACACACACACACACACACACACACACACACACACACACACACACACACACACACACACACACACACACACACCACACATACACACACACACACACATACACACACCACACACCACACATACACACACACACACACACACACACACTCTCAAATGCACACACACACTCATGGTGTGCCCCAGACCTACCTTGAGTTTGGATAGCTGTCCCAGGTCCTTGGCAGCACTGAAAATCATCTGGGCTCCTTGCTGTGAGGAGAAGAGACAGGGTTATACTCTATATACACCTTTGAAGCACTTACATACTGAATATAATGTGAAAGGAAACACGAAGGAGGTACATTAAGGATATTGTTTTTGTTCTGTGTGTGTGTGTAGGTATGTGTGTGTGTAGGTGTGTGTGTTTGTGGGCGTGTTTAGACCAGAAGTGTCTGTGGGCGTGTTTAGACCAGAAGTCTCCACAAGAATAGTAAATCTTTTCTTTTGACCAACTGGGGACATTTTGTTAGTCCCCACAAGGTCAAATTCTATTTCTAGGGGATTTAGGGTTAAGGTTAGAATTAGTGTTAGGGTTAGAATTAAGTTTAGGGTTAGGGGTAAGGTTAGATTTTGAGGTAAAGGTTAGGGTTGTGGTTAGGGGTTAGGGAAAATATAATTTTGATCAGGACAGAATTGTGTCCACCCACGAGGTTAGTTTTACAAGACTGTGTGTGTGTGTGTTTGAGAACATCCCTTCTGGGTGTTGTCAGCCTTGTCAGTGTTGCCTGTTGGAAAAGCAGGTTTGGCTTTTCATTCCTCTATCCAGGCTTCACTAACATTTCCTGCATGACTGACACATAAAGAGAGAAGGAGACACCGTCTTCTCCAAACTTTGTAAATATCCTCTATGGTGCATCTGTGTTTTGTACGTATTTGTGTGTGGGAGTGTGTGTGTGTGTGTGGGAGTGTGTGTGTGTGTGCGTCGGTGTTTGTGTGTGTGTGTGTGTGTGTGGGAGTGTGTTGGTGTGTGTGTGTGTGTGTGTGTGTGTGTGTGGGAGTGTGTCGGTGTGTGTGTGAGTGTGTTGGTGTGTGTGGGAGGGTGTCGGTGTGTGTGGGAGGGTGTCGGTGTGTGTGTGAGTGTGTTGGTGTGTGTGGGAGGGTGTCGGTGTGTGTGGGAGTGTGTTGGTCTGTGTGGGAGTGTGTCGGTGTGTCGGTGTGTTGGTGTGTGTGGGAGGGTGTCGGTGTGTGGTAGTGTGTTGGTGTGTGTGGGAGTGTTTCGGTGTGTGTGGGAGTGTGTTGGTGTGTGTGGGAGTGTGTTGGAGTGTGTCGGTGTGTCGGTGTGTGTGTGTGGGAGTGTGTTGGTGTGTGTGGGAGTGTGTGGGAGTGTGTCGGTGTGTGTGGGAGTGTGTCGGTGTGTGTGGGAGTGTGTCGGTGTGTGTGGGAGTGTGTCGGTGTGTGGGAGTGTGTCGGTGTGTGGGAGTGTGTCGGTGTGTCGGTGTGTGTGTGTGGGAGGGTGTCGGTGTGTGTGGGAGTGTGTCGGTGTGTGTGGGAGTGTGTCGGTGTGTGTGTGTGGGAGTGTGTCGGTGTGTGTGGGAGTGTGTCGGTGTGTGTGGGAGTGTGTCGGTGTGTGTGGGAGTGTGTCGGTGTGTGTGGGAGTGTGTCGGTGTGTCGGTGTGTGTGTGGGAGTGTGTCGGTGTGTGTGGGAGTGTGTCGGTGTGTCGGTGTGTGTGTGGGAGTGTGTCGGTGTGTGTGTGTGGGAGTGTGTCGGTGTGTGTGTGTGGGAGTGTGTCGGTGTGTGTGTGTGGGAGTGTGTCGGTGTGTGTGTGTGGGAGTGTGTCGGTGTGTGTGTGTGGGAGTGTGTCGGTGTGTGTGTGTGGGAGTGTGTCGGTGTGTGTGTGTGGGAGTGTGTCGGTGTGTGTGTGTGGGAGTGTGTCGGTGTGTGTGTGTGGGAGTGTGTCGGTGTGTGTGTGTGGGAGTGTGTCGGTGTGTGTGGGAGTGTGTCGGTGTGTGTGGGAGTGTGTCGGTGTGTGTGGGAGTGTGTGGGAGTGTGTTGGAGTGTGTCGGTGTGTCGGTGTGTGTGTGTGGGAGTGTGTTGGTGTGTGTGGGAGTGTGTTGGAGTGTGTCGGTGTGTCGGTGTGTGTGTGTGTGGGAGTGTGTTGGTGTGTGTGGAAGTGTGTCGGTGTGTGTGGGAGTGTGTGTGTGTGTGTGGGAGTGTGTCGGTGTGTGTGTGGGAGTGTGTCGGTGTGTGGGAGTGTGTCGGTGTGTGTGGGAGTGTGTCGGTGTGTGGGAGTGTGTCGGTGTGTCGGTGTGTGTGTGTGGGAGGGTGTCGGTGTGTGTGGGAGTGTGTCGGTGTGTGTGGGAGTGTGTCGGTGTGTGTGTGTGGGAGTGTGTCGGTGTGTGTGTGTGGGAGTGTGTCGGTGTGTGTGTGTGGGAGTGTGTCGGTGTGTGTGTGGGAGTGTGTCGGTGTGTGTGTGTGGGAGTGTGTCGGTGTGTGTGTGTGGGAGTGTGTCGGTGTGTGTGTGGGAGTGTGTCGGTGTGTGTGGGAGTGTGTCGGTGTGTGTGGGAGTGTGTCGGTGTGTGTGGGAGTGTGTCGGTGTGTGGGAGTGTGTCGGTGTGTGGGAGTGTGTCGGTGTGTGGGAGTGTGTCGGTGTGTGTGTGTGGGAGTGTGTCGGTGTGTGTGGGAGTGTGTCGGTGTGTGTGGGAGTGTGTCGGTGTGTGTGTGTGGGAGTGTGTCGGTGTGTGTGTGTGGGAGTGTGTCGGTGTGTGTGTGTGGGAGTGTGTCGGTGTGTGTGGGAGTGTGTCGGTGTGTGTGGGAGTGTGTCGGTGTGTGTGGGAGTGTGTCGGTGTGTCGGTGTGTGTGTGGGAGTGTGTCGGTGTGTGTGTGTGGGAGTGTGTCGGTGTGTGTGTGTGGGAGTGTGTCGGTGTGTGTGTGTGGGAGTGTGTCGGTGTGTGTGTGTGGGAGTGTGTCGGTGTGTGTGTGTGGGAGTGTGTCGGTGTGTGTGTGTGGGAGTGTGTCGGTGTGTGTGTGTGGGAGTGTGTCGGTGTGTGGGAGTGTGTCGGTGTGTGGGAGTGTGTCGGTGTGTGTGGGAGTGTGTCGGTGTGTGTGGGAGTGTGTCGGTGTGTGTGGGAGTGTGTCGGTGTGTGTGGG
>NW_026601220.1:57500-67443 GCF_029448725.1 Salvelinus fontinalis
CTAACTCAAAGCTCCAACCTCTACGATAACTGGTTAACTAACCCAAAGCTCCAACCTCTAGGATAACTGGTTAACTAACTCAAAGCTCCAACTTCTACGATAACTGGTTAACTAACTCAAAGCTCCAACCTCTACGATAACTGGTTAACTAACCCAAAGCTCCAACCTCTACGATAACTGGTTAACTAACTCAAAGCTCCAACCTCTACGATAACTGGTTAACTAACCCTAAGCTCCAACCTCTAGGATAACTGGTTAACTAACCCTAAGCTCCAACCTCTACGATAACTGGTTAACTAACCCTAAGCTCCAACCTCTACGATAACTGGTTAACTAACCCAAAGCTCCAACCTCTACGATAACTGGTTAACTAACCCAAAGCTCCAACCTCTACGATAACTGGTTAACTAACCCAAAGCTCCAACCTCTACGATAACGGCCACATGCATTCAGACACCTACTGAGTTTCACAATATGAATCCTCAGTAACTCCATGGTGAAAACAAACACCTACTTGTCATCCAGGAGTTGCATGAGGGTTTACTAACCTCTCAACTAACGGGTTACTAACCCAACCCTCTCACTTCTAGGCTAACTGGTTACCTCAATGTTAACTCAAGGGTGTAAACAGAAACTTACCATTTATCCAGGAGATACATGGATACGCTACTGGATACTAACCTCTAAGCCAGCTGATAATATACCTATAGGGACCTACTTTTTATCCAGAAGGTCCATGAGTGGTCTGAGGACAGTCTCAGCATCCATGGCAGCGTTGCTCTTCCCTGCAGCACTCCCCTTCATCTGGACTAATTCCTGGTTCATCTGCTTTACACAGTCCTCAATCACCGGTTTGAAACTGGACAGGGAAATAACACAGGGTTAGCAAAGATACACACAGACCACAGATACACACAAACCACAAATGCACACAGACACAAACAGACCACAGACACACAAATACACACAGACAACAGACACACACAGACCTCAGACACACACAGACCACAGATACACACACACAGACAGACCACAGACACACACAGACCTTAGACACACACAGACCACAGATACACACACACAGACAGACCACAGACACACACAGACCTCAGACACACACAGACCACAGATAAACACACACAGACAGACCACAGACACACACAGACCTCAGACACACACAGACCACAGATACACACAGACCACAGTTGCACACAAACATAGACACACACACACGCGCACACAGAACCCCCCCCCCCCCACACACACACACCTGGAGCCGAAGACTGCACTGAGCTCATCCAGCACGGTGTTGAGTTTGTTCTGCAGTTCCTTCAGTAGTTCACTGGCCTCAGCATCCAGCTGCAACAGTAACAGGCAGGGAGATGCCCATCATTAGCTGCTACATCAACACAGCATTATATCACTATCACTATACCTCTCCATTATATCACTAACACTATACCTCTCCATTACATCACCAACACTATACCTCTCCATTACATCACCAACACTATACATCTCTACTATATCACCAACACTATACCTCTCCATTACATCACTAACACTATACCTCTCCATTATATCACTAACACTATACCTCTCCATTACATCACTAACACTATACCTCTCCATTACATCACCAACACTATACATCTCCATTATATCACTAACACTATACCTCTCCATTATATCACTATCACTATACCTCTCCATTATATCACTAACACTATACCTCTCCATTATATCACTAACACTATACATTTCCATTATATCACTAACACTATACCTCTCCATTATATCACTATCACTATACCTCTCCATGATATCACTAACACTATACCTCTCCATTACATCACCAACACTATACATCTCCATTATATCACTAACACTATACCTCTCCATTACATCACCAACACTATACATCTCTACTATATCACCAACACTATACCTCTCCATTACATCACCAACACTATACATCTCTACTATATCACCAACACTATACCTCTCCATTATATCACTAACACTATACCTCTCCATTACATCACCAACACTATACATCTCTACTATATCACCAACAATATACATCTCCATTATAACACTAACACTATACATCTCCATTATATCACTAACACTATACATCTCTACTATACATCTCCATTATATCACTAACAATATACATCTCCATTATATCACTGACACTATACATATCTACAATATCACTAACACTATACATCGCTACTATATCACTAACACTATACACCTCCATTATATCACCAACACTATACATCTCCATTATATCACCAACACTATACATCTCCATTATATCACTAACACTATACATCTCTACTATATCACTAACACTATACATCTCTACTATATCACTAACACTATTCATCTCCATTATATCACTAACACTATACATCTCCATTATATCACTAACACTATACATCTCCATTATATCACTAACACTATACATCTCTACTATACATCTCCATTATATCACTAACACTATACATCTCCATTATATCACTAACACTATTCATCTCCATTATATCACTAACACTATACATCTCCATTATATCACCAACACTATACATCTCTACTGTATCACTAACAATATACATCTCCATTATATCACTAACACTATACATCTCTACTGTATCACTAACAATATATTGTGCACTACTTTTGACCATAGTCCTATGGACCCTTGTCACCCTATTCTCTATATAGTGCACTACTTTTGACCATAGTCCTTTGCGATCCATGGTCAAAAGTTAAAAATTATTGCACTATATAGAGAATAGAGTGACAATGGTCCATATGGCTCTGGTCAAAAGCAGTGCACTGTAAAGAATAGGGTGCTATATCACTACATTACTACGGGCGGAATTCTGACTTGACATCTGACTTGATCTCATAACTCAAACATTTTTGCATGTTGAGTCTCTCATTGACATCAATGAATGATTTACATCAGGGTCTGAGTTATTCTGAGCTCAACCCTGAACATGGCCCTATGCCAACGCATCATTACATCAATATGTCAGTGTCCCAAATGGCACCCTATTCCCAATATAGTGGACTCATTTTGACTAGGGACCATAGGGTTCCGATCAAAAGTAGTCCACTATAAAGGGAATAGGGTGCCATTTGAAATGCAGCCTACGTCAGCCGCTCTGGCATGAAGGGGGACAGAGTTCAGACCGGATGAGTGGGAGGGATGGGTGGATAGGATGGGGGTGAGAGTATGGGTGTGCCATGGAGGGGGACAGAGTTCAGCCTGGATGAGACAGGAAGGGATGGGTGGATAGGATGGGGGTGAGAGTATGGGTGTGCCATGGAGGGGGACAGAGTTCAGCCTGGATGAGACAGGAAGGGATGGGTGGATAGGATGGGGGTGGGAGTATGGGTGTGCCATGGAGGGGGACAGAGTTCAGACTGGATGAAACAGGAAGGGATGGGTGGATAGGATGGGGGTGAGAGTATGGGTGTGCCATGGAGGGGGACAGAGTTCAGACTGGATGAGACAGGAAGGGATGGGTGGATAGGATGGGGGTGGGAGTATGGGTGTGCCATGGAGGGGGACAGAGTTCAGACTGGATGAAACAGGAAGGGATGGGTGGATAGGATGGGGGTGAGAGTATGGGTGTGCCATGGAGGGGGACAGAGTTCAGACTGGATGAGACAGGAAGGGATGGGTGGATAGGATGGGGGTGAGAGTATGGGTGTGCCATGGAGGGGGACAGAGTTCAGACTGGATGAGACAGGGAGGGATGGGTGGATAGGATGGGGGTGAGAGTATGGGTGTGCCATGGAGGGGGACAGAGTTCAGCCTGGAAGAGACAGGAAGGGATGGGTGGATAGGATGGGGGTGAGAGTATGGGTGTGCCATGGAGGGGGACAGAGTTCAGACTGGATGAGACAGGGAGGGATAGGATGGGGGTGAGAGTATGGGTGTGCCATACCATGGAGGGGGGCAACAGCCACTCTAAGTAAGTGTCCCAAATGGCACCCTATTCCCTATATAATGGCTCTGGTCAAAAGTAGTGCACTCTGTAGAGAATAGGGTGCCATTCGGGAGGCAGTATAAAGGTGTTTTAGGGCAGGTTTGGTGGAGACAGATCAATCCCCCAATCCTCTGAATGTGTTTTAGAGCAGGTTTGGTGGAGACAGATAGATCCCCAACCCTCTGAATGTGTTTTAGAGCAGGTTTGGTGGAGACAGATAGAACCCCAACCCTCTGAATGTGTTTTAGAGCAGGTTTGGTGGAGACAGATAGATCCCCCAACCCTCTGAATGTGTTTTAGAGCAGGTTTGGTGGAGACAGATAGATCCCCCAACCCTCTGAATGTGTTTTAGAGCAGGTTTGGTGGAGACAGATTGATCCCCCAACCCTCTGAATGTGTTTTAGAGCAGGTTTGGTGGAGACAGATAGATCCCCAACCCTCTGAATGTGTTTTAGAGCAGGTTTGGTGGAGACAGATAGATCCCCAACCCTCTGAATGTGTTTTAGAGCAGGTTTGGTGGAGACAGATTGATCCCCCAACCCTCTGAATGTGTTTTAGAGCAGGTTTGGTGGAGACAGATTGATCCCCCAACCCTCTGAATGTGTTTTAGAGCAGGTTTGGTGGAGACAGATTGATCCCCCAACCCTCTGAATGTGTTTTAGAGCAGGTTTGGTGGAGACAGATAGATCCCCAACCCTCTGAATGTGTTTTAGAGCAGGTTTGGTGGAGACAGATAGATCCCCAATCCTCTAAAGGTGTTTTAGAGGGGAGATCTAATCTATCTGGGTGTGACGGTCTCTTCGTCACTCAGTCAGCTCACAGGACCCAGCCTCCCAACTCAACTCTCTGATAGTCAGTCAAGTACATGGTTAGTACGCGAAGCACATGTTGTGTCTGGCTCACAGACCCCCTCATTACTGGATGCCTCTGCAGTACCATTTCAGGAGGAGAGGACACTGGGTGCATCCTAAATGTTCCCTATGTAGTGCACTATGGGCCCTGGTCAAAAGTTGTGCACTACTGTCTGTAGGGAATAGGGTGTAATTTGGGATATAAGATCTATAGGGCCTGTCTGTGTATTCCAGGGTGTACTGAAGAGAGAACAGAGGGGCAGACAGCGTCATTTAGAATGACTAAAGACTTTCTGACTGGCCTGCTCCTTGATGCATTTAAATCTACTCTATAGATCCTACAATTGACCAGTAACATTGCCACTTATTCTGCAAACATAAGTGTGTGTGTGTGTGTGTGTTGTTTGTGTTGTTTGTGTTTTGTGTATTGATGCTGTGTGTATAGTGTGTACTGTGGTGGGCCGGGCGCAGTGCGCGCTAACCAAGGGGGCCAGGTGCACGGTGTTTCCTCCGACACATTGGTGCGGCTAGCTTCCGGGTTGGAGGTGCGCTGTGTTAAGAAGCAGTGCGGCTTGGTTGGGTTGTGTTTCGGAGGTCGCATGGCTTTCGACCTTCGTCTCTCCCGAGCCCGTACGGGAGTTGTAGCGATGAGACAAGATAGTAATTACTAGCAATTGGATTAGCAATAATTACTAGCAATTACTAGCAACCACGAAAATTGGAGAGAAAAGGGAATAAAATTGTAAAAAAATAATTAATAATAATATGAATAAGAGTAAGAAATAAAAGTAACATGTAATTAAAGAGCAGCAATAAAGTAACAATAGCAAGACTATATACAGGGGGGTACCGTTACAGAGTCAATGTGCGGGGGCACAGGCTTGTCAAGGTAATTGAGGTAATATGTACATGTAGTTAGAGTTATTAAAGTGACTATGCATAGATGATAACAACAGAGAGCAGCAGTGGTGTAAAAGAGGGGGGGCAATGCAAATAGTCTGGGTAGCCATTTGATTAGATGTTCAGGAGTCTTATGGCTTGGGGGTGGAAGCTGTTTAAAAGTCTCTTGGATCTAGACTTGGCGCTCCGGTACCGCTTGCCGTGCGGTAGCAGAGAGAACAGCCTATGACTAGGGTGGCTGGCATCTTTGACAATTTGTAGGGCCTTCCTCTGACACCGCCTGGTATAGAGGCCCTGGATGGCAGGAAGCTTGTCCCCAGTGATGTCCTGGGCCGTACGCACTACACTCTGTAGTGCCTTGCGGTCGGAGTCCGAGCAGTTGCCATACCAGGCAGTGATGCAACCAGTCAGGATGCTCTCAACGGTGCAGCTGTAAAACCTTTTGAGGATCTGAGGACACATGCCAAATCTTTTCAGTCTCCTGAGGGGAATAGGTTTTGTCATGCCCTCTTCACGACTGTCTTGGTGTGCTTGGACCATGTTAGTTTGTTGGTGATGTGGACACCAAGGAACTTGAAGCTTTCAACCTGCTCCACTACAGCCATGTCGATGAGAATGGGGGCATGCTCTGTCCTCTTTTTCTTGTAGTCCACAATCATCTCCTTTGTCTTGATCACGTTTAGGGAGAGGTTGTTGTCCTGGCACAACATGGCCAGGTCTCTGACCTCCTTCCTATAGGCTGTCTCGTCCTTGTCGGTGATCAGGCCTACCACTGTTGTGTCATAGGCAAACTTAATGATGGTGTTGGAGTCGTGCCTGGCCGTGCACAGGGAGTACAGGAGGGGACTGAACACGCACCCTTGAGAAGCCCCTGTGTTGAGGATCAGCATGGTGGATGTGTTGTTACCTACCCTTACAACCTTGGGGCGGCAGAGGGAGGTGTTTAATCCCAGGTTCCTTATTTTATTGATGCGCTTTGAGGGCACTATGGTGTTGAACACTGAGCTGTAGTCAATGAATAGCATTCTCACATAGGTGTTCCTTTTGTCCAGGTGGGAAAGGGCAGTGTGGAGTGCAATAGAGATTGCATCATCTGCGGATCTGTTTGGGCGGTATGCAATTTGGAGTGGGTCTAGGATTTCTGGGATAATGGTGTTGATGTGAGCCATGACCAGCCTTTCAAAGCACTTCATGGCTACAGACGTGAGTGTTATGGGTCGGTAGTCATTTAGGCAGGTTACCTTAGTATTCTTGGGCACAGGGACTATGGTGATCTGCTTATAACATGTTGGTATTACAGACTAGGACAGGTAGAGGTTGAAAACATCAGTGAAGACACTTGCCAGTTGGTCAGAGCATGCTCGCAGTACACATCCTGGTAATCCGTCTGGCCCCGCGGCCTTGTGAATGTTGACCTGTTTAAAAGTCTTACTCACATCGGATGCGGAGAGCGTGATCACACAGTCTTCCGGAAGAGCTAGTGCTCTCATGCATGTCTCAGTGTTATTTGCCTCGACGCGAGCATAGAAGTAGTTTAGCTCATCTGGTAGGCTCGTGTCACTGGGCAGCTCTCGGCTGTGCTTCCCTTTGTGGACTGTAATGGTTTGCAAGCCCTGCCATATCCGATGAGCATTAGAGCCGGTGTAGTACGATTCGATCCTAGTCCTGTATTGACGCTTTGTCTGTTTGATGGTTCGTCGGAGGGCATAGGTGGATTTCTTATAAGCTTCCGGGTTAGAGTCCCGCTCTTTGAAAGTGGCAGCTTTAGCTCAGTGCGGATGTTGCCTGTTATCCATGGCTTCTGGTTGGGTTATGTGCGTACGGTCACTGTGGGGACGACGTCATCGATGCACTTATTGATGAAGCCAATGACTGATGTGGTGTACTCCTTAATGCCATCGGAGGAATCCAGGAACATATTCCAGTCTGTGCTAGCAAAACCGTCCTGTAGTTTAGCATCTGCTTCATCTGACCACTTTTTTATTGATTGAGTCACTGATGCTTCCGGCTTTAATTTTTGCTTGTAAGAAGGAATCAGGAGGATATAATTATGGTCAGATTTGCCAAATGGAGGGCGAGGGAGAGCTTTGTATGCCTCTGTGTGTGGAGTAAAGGGGGTCCAGAGTTTTTTCCCCTCTGGTTGCACATTTAACATGCTGATATAAATTTGGTAAGACCGATTTAAGTTTCCCTGCATTAAAGTCCCCGGCCACAAGGAGCACCGCCTCTGGGTGACCGTTTTCCTGTTTGCTTATGGCGGAATACAGCTCATGGAGTGCTGTCTTAGTGCCAGCCTCAGACTGTGGTGGTATGTAAACAGCTATGAAAAATACAGATGAAAACTCTCTAGGTACATATTGTGGTCTACAGCTTATCATGAGATACTCTACCTCATGCGAGCAAAACCTCAAGACTTCCTTAGATATCGTGCACCAGCTGTTATTTACAAAAATACATAGTCCGCCGCCCCTTGTCTTACCAGAGGCTGCTGTTCTATCCTGCCGATACAGCGTATAACCAGCCAGCTGTATGTTGATAATGTTGTCGTTCAGCCACGACTCCGTGAAGCATAAGATATTACAGTTTTTAATGTACCGTTGGTAGTTAATCTTCCGCGTAGGTCATCTATTTTATTTTCCAGATTGCACGTTTGCTAGCAGAATGGAAGGAAGTGGGGGTTTATTCGATCGCCTACGAATATTCAGAAGGCCGCCCGCCCTCCGGCCCCTTTTTCTCCGCCTTCTCTTCACGCAAATGACGGGGATATGGGCCTATTCCTTGGAAAGCGGTATGTCATTCACGTCGGGCTCGTTAAAGGAAAAAAAGGACACCAGTTCGTGGTGAGTAATCACAGTTCGGAAGTTATTTTCATAAGAGATGGTAGCAGCAATGATATGTACGAAATAAGTTAAAAATAAGTTACAAACAACGCAATGAAACAAACAAAAAAAATCACAATTGGATAGGAACAGCCTTCCTCTCCGGTGCCATTTTACTGTGTGTGTGTGTGTGTGTGTGTGTGTGTGTGTGTGTGTGTGTGTGTGTGTGTGTGTGTGTGTGTGTGTGTGTGTGTGTGTGTGTGTGTGTGTGTGTAAATGTGACAGATCATCACATTAGGTTAGATAAGAGTCATGCAGCCACAGACCAGCTCTCTAATCCTATCTCATTCTGATGGTGGATGGCTTGTAGAGACAGCTGTTGTGTATAGTAAGCCATCATAGAAGCCATTACACAGCGATCAAGATGTTATTCTCTCTCACGTCTCTGTCTCAGCCCTGCAGAAGTTGATGTTTATCTATTATTTAACATTCTATGAAATGACGGATGTGTAATTTCTTATTCTATCATATATAGAGCCAGAAATATGTGTTATTTCAAATTATATGATAGCACATTGATCTGTGTAATTGCCCTGGCTTTCAGTTTGCTAATTGCTTTGGGAACACTTTCACTGCCAGTCAGCCAGTAATGTGTTTTTGGTCTGCCTAAAATGGAAAAAACATTTAGTTTATCAACCTGCATGATCCATTATGTTCCGACATGATTAGCAATAGCTGTCTAATGCCTGAATGACAAGGTGGTTTATAGTGGTATCAGGTTGGGATTACTATTGTATGTTTTTCCTGAATAATGCAACATCCCTGTCACTCAATTCGTCTAATAAATCACCTGTCAAACGTCTAAAGCAAGGAGCTACAGCCAAACCAACTAAAGCCGTTAATTCCAGTCAGATATGTCTATGTCTTTGTCCTGAATGGCACCCTTTTCCCTTTACAGCGCACTACTTTTATAGCGCACTACAGTACTTGCTCAAATGTAGTACACTAATAGGGAATATGGTGCCATTTGGATGCAGACTCTGTCTGTTCAGCTGCCTCATTAACAGAGCCTTTCCTTCAGAGAGAGAGAGCACAGCTGGGGAGTTTTGTAAGCATTTGAGAAGCTCATCAGAGTTTGTACGAAATCCCGTCTGGAGCATTTTGTAGCTTCAGCTTGGGGACCAAAAGAAGTGAGAGTGGGGCTAGATGACAGATGAATACTGCTCCCTGACAGAGAGTGGGGACTAGATGACAGATGAATACTGCTCCCTGACAGAGAGTGGGGATAGATGACAGATGAATACTGCTCCCTGACAGAGAGTGGGGATAGATGACAGATGAATACTGCTCCCTGACAGAGAGT
>NW_026601221.1:0-10000 GCF_029448725.1 Salvelinus fontinalis
TCCCTCCTCCCTCCTCCTCTCCCTCCCTCCTCCCTCCTCCCTCCTCTCCTCCCCCCCCCCCCCACCTCCCTCCTCTCCTCCCCTCCCTCCTCCCTCCATCTCCTCCCTCCTCTCCTCCCCTCCTCCCTCCTCTCCTCCCTCCTCTCCTTCCTCCTCTCCTCTCCTCTCCTCTCTCCTCCCTTCAGCTTAACTACACTCAGTACAGTATCACAGTGAGGTTTAAAGCCTAGGAAAATGATTCAAAGTGGGAAAAAAAGGTGCTTGGGTAAAGATGTTATATTTGAGGTGGGAAACAAACCAAAGAAACAAACAAGCCCCAAAATCCTTCCTTCCTGTGCAGCTTTCTTAATTATGCAGAGACAGCAGAGTACAAGATGTAGAGGACTGGCTATATCATAATGGATACAAGATGTAGAGGACTGACTATATCATAATGGATACAAGATGTAGAGGACTGACTATATCACACATCACATAGATACAAGATGTAGAGGACTGGCTATATCATAATGGATACAAGATGTAGAGGACTGGCTATATAACACATCACATAGATACAAGATGTAGAGGTCTGACTATATTACACATCACATAGATACAAGATGTAGAGGACTGGCTATATCACACATCACATGGATACAAGATGTAGAGGACTGGCTATATCATAATGGATACAAGATGTAGAGGACTGGCTATATCACACATCACATGGATACAAGATGTAGAGGACTGGCTATATCATAATTGATACAAGATGTAGAGGACTGGCTATATCATAATTGATACAAGATGTAGAGGACTGGCTATATCATAATGGATACAAGATGTAGAGGACTGACTATATCATAATGGATACAAGATGTAGAGGACTGGCTATATCATAATGGATACAAGATCCAGAGGACTGGCTATATCACACATAACATAGATACAAGATGTAGAGGACTGGCTATATCATAATGGATACAAGATGTAGAGGACTGGCTATATCATATTGGATACAAGATGTAGAGGACTGGCTATATCATAATGGATACAAGATGTAGAGAACTGACTATATCATAATGGATACAAGATGTAGAGGACTGGCTATATCATAATGGATACAAGATGTAGAGGACTGGCTATATCATAATGGATACAAGATGTAGAGGACTGGCTATATCATAACACACTGGTTAAACTGGGTGGTGGGTCCTCAGATAAATCACCACAGCCTGCTGGATAAACTGGGTGGGGGTGTCTCTCTCCAGTCTATCAGTTCAGTGTGTGTCCTAAATGACACCCTATTCCCTATATGCATATACCCAAGCTCTCCCTCTATCGCTTTATCCTTGTCTCGGTCTCACTGTCTCAAATGGGACACTTCCGAACTCGCGTTCTACTTATCCATGATGTTGCTGCTGTTCTTTAGGACCCAGGGGTACTGAACAATGAGATTAGACCTCCTGGGCCACCGTACCTCCTTCCCTCAGCCCTCCCTACCCCCCTGGCACTACCGGCTAATCCCCAAAGCCACCCAGAGATCACTGAGCAGCTTGCAGAGCCCATTTGTTGCTTACTGCTGTGGAATGCTGCTGCTTGGTGAGAGAGAGAGACTCAGACACTCAGTGATTCCATTTTATCTAGCTCCCCTGCAACAACGCTGACATTTTGCATGGCAGACAGTTTAAACTAAATAAAATAGGATTTATCATGACGAGAATAAACTTTTTTTTTTTTTACAAATAGGTTTGTCAGCAAAGAGATGTTTTTGCATGGATGGCATCGTGTGCTATTATCTCTGAATAATACACTATTCAGTTGACTTCTTTCCCTTTCAGATATTTACATTCAATCCTTTGGCAGCTTTATTAATTGCATAAAGTTAATTGTTAACCTAACATAGCTGAATGAAAATAGGTATTTCTCCAGCTCTGTGTCATTTATGATTTCTCCGTAGCTTCTCAATGGCTGTTCAAGGTCCTCGCTGGAATAGACTGATAACATCCAGAGAGCACCTCTATTGCAATACGATGTTAGTGAATATACAGCTGTTCAAACAGGAGTAACTCAGCGTAAAGATGCAGTGGGTATGGGAACGTTTGTGTGGGAGGTGTTAGATTCTCTTACAAAACATATTATAAATTGACCTTCTTTACCACCTACAATAAAGAAGAGAGAGAGAGAGAGAGAGAGAGAGAGAGAGAACAATAACTAGAAGGAGAAGAATCAGATAGCAGGAGAAGAGAGATATACCTCAATAGAAGAACCACATATTAAAGCCAGATTTAGTAAAGTGTATTTAACACCAATGAGACTTATTCTGAGTAAATGAAGATACATTAACGTGTCAGCTAATACATGTGACTTATCTTCCTCTCCCAGGCCTCAACGTTAAAGCCTAGCTGCTCTTTACCTTGGCCTAGCCTTGCCCACCCACCCACGCATGTCCGCCTGCCCGCCCGCCTGCCTGCCTGGGATGAGTGCTGTTTGCCAAAAGACTTAGGCTACGTTCCAAATCACGCCCTATTATCTTTACAGTACACTACTTTTCAACCAGGGCCAATAGGGAATAGGGTGCCAATGGCATTTCAGATATAGAAACATTAGAACCCCAGACACATCATTTCAGTTCTATTCAGTTGTCTTTTGTGTTGTGCTTTTGGAATGTTGGATTGAAGCTGGATTGTGAACAGGTTCTGTAATAGATTGTTCAGGGATCATTTGGAATTAAGCTGGATTGAAACAGGTTCTGTAATAGATTGTTCAGGGATCATTTGGATTGAAGCTGGATTGTAAACAGGTTCTGTAATATATTGTTCAGGGATCATTTGGAATGAAGCTGGATTGAAACAGGTTCTGTAATAGATTGTTCAGGGATCATTTGGATTGAAGCTGGATTGTAAACAGGTTCTGTAATAGATTGTTCAGGGATCATTTGGATTGAAGCTGGATTGAAACAGGTTCTGTAATAGATTGTTCAGGGATCATTTGGATTGAAGCTGGATTGTAAACAGGTTCTGTAATAGATTGTTCAGGGATCATTTGGATTGAAGCTGGATTGAAACAGGTTCTGTAATAGATTGTTCAGGGATCATTTTGGATTGAAGCTGGATTGAAAAAGGTTCTGTAATAGATTGTTCAGGGATCATTTGGAATGAAGCTGGATTGAAACAGGTTCTGTAATAGATTGTTCAGGGATCATTTGGATTGAAGCTGGATTGAAACAGGTTCTGTAATAGATTGTTCAGGGATCATGGTGCCTCTGCTTTCTAGATCTGCATCTCAAATGACACTACATTAGACCAGCGTCTACAGGGTTCTGGTCTCAAATGACACTACATTAGACCAGCGTCTACAGGGTTCTGGTCTCAAATGACACTACATTAGACCAGGGTCCAGATGGTTCTGGTCTCAAATGACACTACATTAGACCAGGGTCCACAGGGTTCTGGTCTCAAATGACACTACATTAGACCAGGGTCCAGATGGTTCTGGTCTCAAATGACACTACATTAGATCAGGGTCCAGATGGTTCTGGTCTCAAATGACACTACATTAGACCAGGGTCCAGATGGTTCTGGTCTCAAATGACACTACATTAGACCAGGGTCCACAGGGTTCTGGTCTCAAATGACACTACATTAGACCAGGGTCCACAGGGTTCTGGTCTCAAATGACACTACATTAGACCAGGGTCCACAGGGTTCTGGTCTCAAATGACACTACATTAGACCAGGGTCCACAGGGTTCTGGTCTCAAATGACACTACATTAGACCAGGGTCCAGAGGGTTCTGGTCTCAAATGACACTACATTAGACCAGGGTCCAGAGGGTTCTGATCTCAAATGACACTACATTAGACCAGGGTCCAGAGGGTTCTGGTCTCAAATGACACTACATTAGACCAGGGTCCACAGGGTTCTGGTCTCAAATGACACTACATTAGACCAGGGTCCACAGGGTTCTGGTCTCAAATGACACTACATTAGACCAGCGTCCACAGGGTTCTGGTCTCAAATGACACTACATTAGACCAGGGTCCACAGGGTTCTGGTCTCAAATGACACTACATTAGACCAGGGTCCACAGGGTTCTGGTCTCAAATGACACTACATTAGACCAGGGTCCACAGGGTTCTGATCTCAAATGACACTACATTAGACCAGGGTCCAGAGGGTTCTGGTCTCAAATGACACTACATTAGACCAGGGTCCAGAGGGTTCTGATATCAAATGACACTACATTTTACCAGAGTCCACAGGGTTCTGGTCTCAAATGACACTACATTAGACCAGGGTCCACAGGGTTCTGGTCTCAAATGACACTACATTAGACCAGCGTCTACAGGGTTCTGGTCTCAAATGACACTACATTAGACCAGGGTCCACAGGGTTCTGGTCTCAAATGACACCACGTTTTACCAGAGTCCACAGGGTTCTGGTCAGATGTCCTATACTCGCCAGGGAATGCAGGGCCATTTGAGACACACTATAGATTAACTAGACATCTTTGAGTTCAAATGTTGGACAAATCTGTAAAAACAAAATGGAGGCATGTTCTAAGTTGTTACGATGGGATTCATGTGGAGATATGGTGAGACCCTCAGCCCAGTCTCCAGTCATACTGCCTATAGGATTCATGTGGAGACCCTCAGCCCAGTCTCCAGTCATACTGCCTATAGGATTCATGTGAAGATATGTTGAGACCCTCTCAGCCCAGTCTCCAGTCATACAGCCTATAGGATTCATGTTGAGACCCTCAGCCCAGTCTCCAGTCATACTGCCTATAGGATTCATGTGGAGATATGGTGAGACCCTCTCAGCCCAGTCTCCAGTCATACTGCCTATAGGATTCATGTGGAGATATGGTGAGACCCTCAGCCCAGTCTCCAGTCATACTGCCTATAGGATTCATGTGGAGACCCTCAGCCCAGTCTCCAGTCATACTGCCTATAGGATTCATGTGAAGATATGTTGAGACCCTCTCAGCCCAGTCTCCAGTCATACAGCCTATAGGATTCATGTTGAGACCCTCAGCCCAGTCTCCAGTCATACTGCCTATAGGATTCATGTGGAGATATGGTGAGACCCTCTCAGCCCAGTCTCCAGTCATACTGCCTATAGGATTCATGTGGAGATATGGTGAGACCCTCAGCCCAGTCTCCAGTCATACTGCCTATAGGATTCATGTGGAGATATGGTGAGACCCTCAGCCCAGTCTCCAGTCATACTGCTTATAGGATTCATGTGGAGATATGTTGAGACCCTCTCAGCCCAGTCTCCAGTCATACTGCCTATAGGATTCATGTGGAGATATGGTGAGACCCTCAGCCCAGTCTCCAGTCATACTGCCTATAGGATTCATGTTGAGATATGTTGAGACCCTCAGCCCAGTCTCCAGTCATACTGCCTATAGGATTCATGTGGAGATATGGTGAGACCCTCTCAGCCCAGTCTCCAGTCATACTGCCTATAGGATTCATGTGGAGATATGGTGAGACCCTCAGCCCAGTCTCCAGTCATACTGCCTATAGGATTCATGTGGAGATATGGTGAGACCCTCAGCCCAGTCTCCAGTCATACTGCCTATAGGATTCATGTGAAGATATGGTGAGACCCTCTCAGCCCAGTCTCCAGTCATACTGCCTATAGGATTCATGTGGAGATATGTTGAGACCCTCAGCCCAGTCTCCAGTCATACTGCATATAGGATTCATGTGGAGATATGTTGAGACCCTCTCAGCCCAGTCTCCAGTCATACTGCCTATAGGATTCATGTGGAGACCCTCAGCCCAGTCTCCAGTCATACTGCCTATAGGATTCATGTGGAGATATGTTGAGACCCTCTCAGCCCAGTCTCCAGTCATACTGCCTATAGGATTCATGTGGAGACCCTCAGCCCAGTCTCCAGTCATACTACCTATAGGATTCATGTGAAGATATGTTGTGACCCCCTCAGTCCAGTCTCCAGTCATACTGCCTGTAGGATTCATGTGGAGATATGTTGAGACCCTCAGCCCAGTCTCCAGTCATACTGCCTATAGGATTCATGTGAAGATATGTTGAGACCCTCAGCCCAGTCTCCAGTCATACTGCCTATAGGATTCATGTGAAGATATGGTGAGACCCTCAGCCCAGTCTCCAGTCATACTGCCTATAGGATTCATGTGAAGATATGTTGAGACCCTCAGCCCAGTCTCCAGTCATACTGCCTATAGGATTCATGTTGAGACCCTCAGCCCAGTCTCCAGTCATACTGCCTATAGGATTCATGTAAAGATATGTTGAGACCCTCTCAGCCCAGTCTCCAGTCATACTGCCTATAGGATTCATGTGAAGATATGTTGAGACCCCCTCAGCCCAGTCTCCAGTCATACTGCCTGTAGGATTCATGTGGAGATATGGTGAGACCCTCAGCCCAGTCTCCAGTCATACTGCGTATAGGATTCATGTGGAGACCCTCAGCCCAGTCTCCAGTCATACTGCCTATAGGATTCATGTGAAGATATGTTGAGACCCTCAGCCCAGTCTCCAGTCATACTGCCTATAGGATTCATGTGAAGATATGTTGAGACCCTCAGCCCAGTCTCCAGTCATACTGCCTATAGCAGGGGTGTCAAACTCATTCCACGGAGGGCCTAGTGTCTGCAGGTTTTTGGTTTTTCCTTTCAATAAAGCCCTAGACAACCAGGTGTGGGGAGTTCCTAACTAATTAGTGATGTTAATTCATCAATCAAGTACAAGGGAGGAGCGAAAACCCGCAGACACTAGGCCCTCCGTGGAATGAGTTTGACACCTGTGGCCTATAGGATTCATGTGAAGATATATTGAGACCCTCAGCCCAGTCTCCAGTCATACTGCCTATAGGATTCATGTGGAGATATGTTGAGACCCTCTCAGCCCAGTCTCCAGTCATACTGCCTGTAGTGCAGAGACAGTGAAGTAAAGTATTAAAGGTCCACTGCTGTCAAAAACAGGTTTTTCCTGTGTTTTATATAATTTTTCCACACTCTGTTGCGAAATACCATGAAATTGTAAGAAATTATTATAATGCCCTTTTAGGGTAAAATGCTGAAATTTCTGCGTGTTTTGGTAGGATGGAGACCTGGTGACATCACCACGCTGTAAATGAGTTATTGAGTAAGATTGACAGTTCCTAACCTCTCTGCCAATAACAGCTAGTTTTCAGCTTCCCCCCGCCCCCCTCCCCCACTCAGACCACTCCCAGAGAGTCCTAACAAAATTCTTGCTTGTGAAATTACTATTTTCTAAGAAGCTATTTTTATTTATTTTTTTAAAACATTTTAATTGAAAACAATCACAATAAGTTGCTTTTAATTTTATACCCAGAAATGATTTAAACAGCTGCATTGGACATTTTAAGCATTTCAGCCTTGTGTCCCTAATGGGCCCTAGTCAAAAGTAGTACACTGGCTGGAATAGAATTCCATTTGGGACACAGACCAAAGTGTCTTTATCTAGTGGGAGGTGGTCATTTCATTTGAACTCAGTGAGGATATTGGGAGACGGGTCGTAATGAGACATCGGAAGGACAACTGCTGGTCACAGCCCACTCAGTGTTCCACAGTTGGTCTGGCATCCATCACTCTTAGCTGACAGTTCTAGGGTGCACAGACACTGGCTGGTGTGTAGGAGGAGGGTGTGTGGAAGGTGTCTGTCTGTCTGTCTGTGTGTGTGTGTGTGTGTGTGTGTGTGTGTGTGTGTGTGTGTGTGTGTGTGTGTGTGTGTGTGTGTGTGTGTGTGTGTGTGTGTGTGTGTGTGTGTGTGTGTGTGTGTGTGTGTGTGTGTGTGTGTGTGTGTGTGTGGCAGGTAAGAGAGCGAAAAAGAGAGAGAGCGAGAGGATGACAAGGGAGTGAGAGATGGAGAGTGGGAGGGAGTGGGGAAGAGAGAGAGAGATAGAGAGAGGGGGGGGTGAGAAATGGAGAAATGGAGAATGGGAGGGAGTGGGGGAGAGAGAGAGACGGAGAGAGCGAGAGGGGTGTGTGAGAGATGGAGAGACACACACAAACATATTAAAGGCTTTATACTGGATAGCACACACACACACACACACACACACACACACACACACACACACACACACACACACACACACACACACACACACACACACACACACACACACACACACACACACACACACACACACAGAGAGAGACAATCTAACACACACACTTCAGGCTTAACACGGCCTTGTCATGCTCTACAAAGGATGGCAGAAGAATGGCGCGTTCTCATCAGATTGATAATGTTGTGGGAGACGGAGAATTAGGCAGCGAGACGTCTGTTATCTCTCACTTCTACCAGAGCCTTTTGGGCAATGTTGATCCTGTTTCCATGGATCTGATGTGTGATCAGGGAGACGGAGTGAGACGGGACTGTGATCAGGGAGACGGGGTGAGACGGGACTGTGATCAGGGAGACGGGGTGAGACGGGACTGTGATCAGGGAGACGGGGTGAGACGGGACTGTGATCGGGGAGACGGGGTGAGACGGGACTGTGATCAGGGAGATGGGGTGAGACGGGACTGTGATCAGGGAGATGGGGTGAGACGGGACTGTGATCGGGGAGACGGGGTGAGACGGGACTGTGATCATGGAGACGGGGTGAGACGGGACTGTGATCAGGGAGACGGGACTGTGATCAGGGAGACGGGGTGTGACGGGACTGTGGTCATGGAGACGGGGTGAGACGGGACTGTGATCAGGGAGACGGGACAGTGGTCAGGGAGACGGGGTGAGACGGGACTGTGATCAGGGAGACGGGACAGTGGTCAGGGAGACGGGGTGAGACGGGACTGTGATCAGGGAGACGGGGTGAGACGGGACTGTGATCATGGAGACGGGGTGAGACGGGACTGTGATCATGGAGACGGGGTGCGACGGGACAGTGATTAGGGATGACGGGGTGAGACGGGACTGTGATCAGGGAGACAGGGTGAGACGGGACTGTGATCGGGGAGACGGGGTGAGACGGGACTGTGATCGGGGAGACGGGGTGAGACGGGACTGTGATCAGGGAGACTGGGTGGTGGTAAATCTTTTGTTAGAAACGTTGGATAACTGTAATCAGTTTTATCAGAGAACGTTGGTTTACTTTAATCAGTTCCATCAGAGAACATTGGTTTACTGTAATCAGTTTTATCACAGAACATTGGTTTACTGTAATCAGTTCTATCACAGAACATTGGTTTACTGTAATCAGTTCTATCACAGAACATTGGTTTACTGTAATCAGTTCTATCACAGAACATTGGTTAACTGTAATCAGTTCTATCAGATAACGTTGGTTTACTGTAATCAGTTCTATCAGAAAACATTGGTTTACTGTAATCAGTTCTATCAGAGAACATTGGTTTACTGTAATCAGTTCTATCACAGAACATTGGTTAACTGTAATCAGTTCTATCAGATAACGTTGGTTTACTGTAATCAGTTCTATCAGAAAACATTGGATTACTGTAATCAGTTCTATCAGAGAACATTGGTTTACTGTAATTAGTTCTATCACAGAACATTGGTTTACTGTAATCAGTTCTATCAGAGAACGTTGGATAACTGTAATCAGTTCTATCACAGAACATTGGTTAACTGTAATCAGTTCCATCAGAGAACGTTGGTTTACTGTAATCAGTTCTATCCGAGAACGTTGGATAACTGTAATCAGTTCTATCACAGAACGTTGGTTTACTGTAATCAGTTTTATCAGAGAACATTGGTTTACTGTAATCAGTTTTATCAGAAAACATTGGTTTACTGTAATCAGTTCTATCAGATAACATTGGTTTACTGTAATCAGTTTTATCAGAGAACGTTGGTTTACTGTAATCAGTTCTATCAGAGAACATTGGTTTACTGTAATCAGTTCTATCACAGAACATTGGTTAACTATAATTAGTTCTATCAGATAACGTTGGTTTACTGTAATCAGTTCTATCAGATAACGTTGGTTTACTGTAATCAGTTCTATCAGAGAACATTGGTTTACTGTAATC
>NW_026601221.1:15000-45000 GCF_029448725.1 Salvelinus fontinalis
TCCTGATTGGTTGGTGAAAAGTACCCTGGTAATATTAGTGAATCCTGATTGGTTGGGGAAAAGTACCCTGGTAATATTAGTGAATCCTGTTTGGTTGTTGAAAAGTACCCTGGTATTATTAGAGAATCCTGTTTGGTTGGGGAAAAGTACCCTGGTAATATTAGTGAATCCTGTTTGGTTGGGGAAAAGTACCCTGGTAATATTAGTGAATCCTGTTTGGTTGGTGAAAAGTAGCCTGGTGATATTAGAGAATCCTGTTTGGTTGGGGAAAAGTACCCTGGTAATATTAGTGAATCCTGTTTGGTTGGGGAAAAGTACCCTGGTAATATTAGTGAATACTGTTTGGTTGGTGAAAAGTACCCTGGTAATATTAGAGAATCCTGTTTGGTTGGGGAAAAGTACCCTGGTAATATTAGAGAATCCTGTTTGGTTGGGGAAAAGTACCCTGGTAATATTAGTGAATCCTGATTGGTTAGGTGAAAAGTACCCTGGTAATGTTAGTGAATCCTGATTGGTTGGGGAAAAGTACCCTGGTAATATTAGAGAATCCTGATTGGTTGGGGAAAAGTACCCTGGTAATATTAGTGAATCCTGATTGGTTGGGGAAAAGTACCCTGGTAATATTAGAGAATCCTGATTGGTTGGGGAAAAGTACCCTGGTAATATTAGTGAATCCTGATTGGTTAAGGAAAAGTACCCTAGTAATATTAGTGAATCCTGATTGGTTGGGAAACAGTACCCTGGTAATATTAGTGAATCCTGATTGGTTGGGGAAAGTACCCTGGTAATGTTAGTGAATCCTGATTGGTTGGGAAAAAGTACCCTGGTAATATTAGAGAATCGTGATTGGTTGGGGAAAAGTACCCTGGAAATATTAGTGAATCCTGATTGGTTGGGGAAAAGTACCCTGGTAATATTAGTGAATCCTGATTGGTTGGTGAAAAGTACCCAGGTAATATTAGTGAATCCTGATTGGTTAGGTGAAAAGTACCCTGGTAATGTTAGTGAATCCTGATTGGTTGGAGAAAAGTATCCTGGTTATATTAGTGAATCACTGATCAATTAGTGACAGTTGATCTGTCTGGTGAAGTCTGGTGAAGTGGCTCTCACCCTGGACTCCTTACCCAGAGTCCAGGGTAACTGGGCCCTGTCTGGTGTGGAGTCCTCCAGGGTAACTGGGTCCCGTCTGGTGTCATGCGCTCCAGGGTAACTGGATCCTGTCTGGTGTCGTGGGCTCCAGGGTAACTGGATCCTGTCTGGTGTCGTGTCCTCCAGGGTAACTGGGCCCTGTCTGGTGTCGTGGGCTCCAGGGTAACTGGGCCCTGTCTGGTGTCGTGGGATCCAGGGTAACTGGGCCCTGTCTGGTGTAGTATCCTCCAGGGTAACTGGGCCCTGTCTGGTGTCGTGTCCTCCAGGGTAACTGGGCCCTGTCTGGTGTCTTGGGCTCCAGGGTAACTGGGCCCTGTCTGGTGTAGTGTCCTCCAGGGTAACTGGGCCCTGTCTGGTGTCGTGGGCTCCAGGGTAACTGGGCCCTGTCTGGTGTCGTGTCCTCCAGGGTATCTGGGCCCTGTCTGGTGTCATGGGATCCAGGGTAACTGGGCCCTGTCTGGTGTAGTTTCCTCCAGGGTAACTGGGCCCTGTCTGGTGTCGTGTACTCCAGGGTAACTGGGCCCTGTCTGGTGTGGAGTCCTCCAGGGTAACTGGGCCCTGTCTGGTGTAGTGTCCTCCAGGGTAACTGGGCCCTGTCTGGTGTCGTGTCCTCCAGGGTAACGGTCCCTGTCTGGTGTCATGTGCTCCAGGGTAACGGTCCCTGTCTGGTGTAGTATCCTCCAGGGTAACTGGGCCCTGTCTGGTGTCATGTCCTCCAGGGTACCTGGGCCCTGTCTGGTGTCATGTCCTCCAGGGTAACTGGGCCCTGTCTGGTGTCGTGTCCTCCAGGGTAACTGGGCCCTGTCTGGTGTGGAGTCCTCCAGGGTAACTGGGCCCTGTCTGGTGTCGTGTCCTCCAGGGTAACTGGGCCCTGTCTGGTGTCGTGTGCTCCAGGGTAACTGGGCCCTGTCTGGTATCGTGTCCTCCAGGGCAACTGGGCCCTGTCTGGTGTCGTGTGCTCCAGGGTAACTGGGCCCTGTCTGGTGTAGTGTCCTCCAGGGTAACTGGGCCCTGTCTGGTGTCGTGGGATCCAGGGTAACGGTCCCTGTCTGGTGTCATGTGCTCCAGGGTAACGGTCCCTGTCTTGTGTAGCATCCTCCAGGGTAACTGGGCCCTGTCTGGTGTAGTATCCTCCAGGGTAACTGGACCCTGTCTGGTGTCGTGGGCTCCAGGGTAACTGGATCCTGTCTGGTGTCGTGTCCTCCAGGGTAACTGGGCCCTGTCTGTTGTAGTGTCCTCCAGGGTAACTGGGCCCTGTCTGGTGTCGTGGGCTCCAGGGTAACTGGGCCCTGTCTGGTGTCGTGTCCTCCAGGGTAACTGGGCCCTGTCTGGTGTAGTATCGTCCAGGGTAACTGGGCCCTGTCTGGTGTCGTGGGATCCAGGGTAACTGGGCCCTGTCTGGTGTAGTATCCTCCAGGGTAACTGGGCCCTGTCTGGTGTCGTGTCCTCCAGGGTAACTGGGCCCTGTCGGGTGTCGTGGGCTCCAGGGCAACTGGACCCTGTCTGGTGTAGTGTCCTCCAGGGTAACTGGGCCCTGTCTGGTGTCGTGACCCAGTTACCCTGGAGCCCCTGTCTGGTGTAGTGTCCTCCAGGGTAACTGGACCCTGTCTGGTGTAGTGTCCTCCAGGGTAACTGGGCCCTGTCTGGTGTCGTGGAATCCAGGGTAACTGGACCCTGTCTGGTGTCGTGGGCTCCAGGGTAACTGGGCCCTGTCTGGTGTCGTGGGCTCCAGGGTAACTGGGCCCTGTCTGGTGTCGTGGGCTCCAGGGTAACAATGCATATTAAATGAGCTCCTCATCCCACAGCAGTTTGCTAGGTGCCAGAGTATAATTAAATACTTCCCACATGGCTGGAAATATTGGAAGAGGATGCCACACGTATTCCAAATGGCACCCTATTCCCTTGATAGTGCACTTCTTTGACCAGCTCTGGTGGTGCGCTATACAAAAGAAGTGAACTATAATGAGATTGAGGGAGCCATTTGGGACGGAGACTCACACAGTTACTTACTGTTGTTCATATTCATATTTGTATCAGTATAATAACTAGATGGTACATGTATATGAACTACACTTGGTGGGACTTGCTTTACCTCTTTAAAAAAAAATGTTTTTGTGGTAGTGGTTGACATTTAAAATGTTAAAACTATTTAACCCCGTGGAAGTCTAAAAAAATCCCCATCAAAATCCGCCAGTTTAATCTTGAGATTTCTGATGTACTTTTCATTTGGATGCGTTTCAATCTACCACATCTGCCGATGTCACACTTCATCATCTGTGGTGAAAGGAGACAGTCACACTCCAGCATCTGTGGTGAAAGGAGACAGTCACACTCCAGCATCTGTGGTGAAAGGAGACAGTCACACTTCAGCATCTGTGGTGAAAGGAGACAGTCACACTTCAGCATCTGTGGTGAAAGGAGACAGTCACACTTCAGCATCTGTGGTGAAAGGAGACAGTCACACTTCAGCATCTGTGGTGAAAGGAGACAGTCACACTTCATCATCTGTGGTGAAAGGAGACAGTCACACTTCAGCATCTGTGGTGAAAGGAGACAGTCACACTTCATCATCTGTGGTGAAAGGAGACAGTCACACTTCAGCATCTGTGGTGAAAGGAGACAGTCACACTTCAGCATCTGTGGTGAAAGGAGACAGTCACACTTCATCATCTGTGGTGAAAGGAGACAGTCACACTCCAGCATATGTGGTGAAAGGAGACAGTCACACTTCAGCATCTGTGGTGAAAGGAGACAGTCACACTTCAGCATCTGTGGTGAAAGGAGACAGTCACACTTCAGCATCTGTGGTGAAAGGAGACAGTCACACTTCAGCATCTGTGGTGAAAGGAGACAGTCACACTTCAGCATCTGTGGTGAAAGGAGACAGTCACACTTCAGCATCTGTGGTGAAAGGAGACAGTCACACTTCATCATCTGTGGTGAAAGGAGACAGTCACACTTCAGCATCTGCGGTGAAAGGAGACAGTCACACTTCAGCATCTGCGGTGAAAGGAGACAGTCACACTTCATCATCTGTGGTGAAAGGAGACAGTCACACTTCAGCATCTGCGGTGAAAGGAGACAGTCACACTTCAGCATCTGCGGTGAAAGGAGACAGTCACACTTCAGCATCTGTGGTGAAAGGAGACAGTCACACTTCAGCATCTGTGGTGAAAGGAGACAGTCACACTTCAACATCTGTGGTGAAAGGAGACAGTCACACTTCAGCATCTGTGGTGAAAGGAGACAGTCACACTTCAGCATCTGTGGTGAAAGGAGACAGTGCTAGAGGGGTGTTTGTCAGACCATGAGACATCCCCCCCCAACAAATCTGTCCTGTTACTAAATCGTCTGTAGCTTCCCAACGGTTTGGCCTACAAACCATGGAAAGATGAGACTCTCAGGAGCACGATGGTTTTCTCCGTTTTTGCTCTACGACCGCCCACAAGGCTCTCGGGACTCATCTGAAGCCGGTTCAGCCGACCTGCCAACTTCTGTCTGTAGCGTCCAAACTGTTTGGACTACACATTAATATGACCCCCCCCTCTGTTGAAAGGTGAGACTCTCATGGACACGTACATGTTGGTTTTGCTCTAGGACACCGACAAGCCTCACAAGATTTGTCTTAAGGTCCCTCGGTACCAAACGGATGTGTATTTGGAGATTGTTTAGTGCCAAAATGAAGGGGTTAAATACATATTTATTTATTTTTATTTATTTTATTTTACCGTTATTTTACCAGGTAAGTTGACTGAGAACACGTTCTCATTTGCAGCAACGACCTGGGGAATAGTTACAGGGGAGAGGAGGGGGATGAATGAGCCAATTGTAAACTGGGGACTATTAGGTGACCATGATGGTTTGAGGGCCAGATTGGGAATTTAGCCAGGACACCGGGGTTAACACCCCTACTCTTACGATAAGTGCCATACATACATATATATACGTACATACACATAGTTTCCTGATCTGTCTTATATCCCTTAGATAGAGGACAGACACAACAAACTTCCTTCAGATTTTTTTTGTGGGGATTATCTGTAGTTCCGTGTTTTGAATCTGTTATTCAATGTGTTTTGTATGAGCTGAGAGCAGCAAGGCCAAATTCAATGTTTCATCAAATTACTGTTTTATATATTGTTTGGATACTTCAAGAGGTCTTAAAATTCCCCCCCAAAATAGCTAAATATTCTTTAGTACGACCTTCATTAAACAATTCCATATGTTAGCTTGGTAGAAGGATAGCCTGAACATGTGAACACGTTTGTTTGGTGTCTGTAGCATGTTATGCTAACTTATGCTAATGTTTATAGTTTGTAGGTAATACAAGTTTTAAACAATTTTAAGTTACTTTTACTTGATAGCTACCTACACAATTAGCTAGCTAGAACAAAGTGTTAATACGATACAAATTCATTAAAAATATTTAAAAACAATACAAAATAAAAGTTGCCCCTGAACACATTGGCGTCTCCAGCTTGAACAGTTCAAAATCAAATCAAATCAAATCACATTTTATTTTGTCACTTGCACTGAATACAGAAGGTGTAGACCTTACAGTGAATTGCTTACTTACCAGCTCTTAACCAACAACACAGTTTCAAGAAAATAAATTTTAAAAAGTAAGAAATAAAAGTAACAAATAATTCAAGAGCAGCAGTAAAATAACAATAGTGAGGCTATATACAGGGGGTACCGGTGCAGAGTAAATGTGCGGGGGCACCGGTTAGTTGAGGTAATATGTACATGTAGGTAGAGTTATTAAAGTGACTATGAATAGATAATATCAGAGAGTAGCAGCAGCGTAGAAGGGTGGCGTGCGGGGCAATGCAAATAGTCTGGGTAGCCATTTGATTAGATGTCTTATGGCTTGGGGGTAGAAGCTGTTTATAATCCTCTTGGACCTACACTTGGCGCTCCGGTACAGAGAGAACAGTCTATGACTGGGGTTTGCCAGAGTTTTTGACACATTTTTAGGGCCTTCCTCTGACACCGCCTGGTATAGAGGTCCTGGATGGCAGGAAGCTTGGTGATGTACTGGGCCGTACGCACTACCTTCTGTAGTGCCTTGCGGTCGGAGGCTGAGCAGTTGTCGTACCAGGCAGGGATGCAGTTCAATAATTACTGTTGGTGAGCTATTTTATGCACATTAGTTTAGTTAAAGTTTATTTAAAAATAATAATAATTTGACAAACCTTCATGTTTAAAAGTTGGTCTTGCAGCTTAATTGGCCAACGAGACAGAACCGTTGTATTCCTTTGGCTCTAATTCAAAGCCCATGTTCATTGATGCACATTTCAAATGGTTAAGCTTTTTGAAATCCATAGCAACGGCTCTGTTTGAGCTGCTCGATAACGCCATATGAGAGAGAGCTGTTAGCTGATGTTCGCTAGCTGCTTTTCGTCACTTTAAACCCTGACAAACAGCTGTAACCTTCTACTCCAAGTTTCTGCGAGTATCCATAGCAACAGCTCCATTCGAGCTGCTCAATGAAGAGACATAAAATAACTGTTAGCTGACTTCAGCTAGCTTCCTTTTCCTTCACTCTAAACTCCTACCAACACCTGTAACTTTTTATTGGTAGAATATATTTTGGTTCCAACACCAGATTTGAATTGCTGAGATGTAGAGGAAGATTTTTTTTTTTGTCAAAGAAGCTACACAGCCCGTCTGTAAATAGCCCACCCGACTACCTCATCCCCATATTGTTATTTATCCTCTTGCAACCTTTTATTGGTTGAATATATTTTGGATCCAACACCAGATTTGAAAAGATGAGATGTAGAGGAAGATGTCATACACGCTAAGTTGATGTCTGAGTTGTTGGAGGTCAAAGAAGCTGATTTGTGTCAAAAAGTGACATTTGTTTACAGTGAATTTGTCACAAGGAGGAGCTTTTAGAATGTCAAAAATGAGTTCCATTAAAGTGAATGAAGACGGACAAAAAAGACCAACAAAACAAAATGCGTAGTTTAAAGAGTCTGTAAGTCATATCACAATGTTGTATTCAAACACACTATTCCAGACCAGTCTGCACAGTTTGACGTTTGAATTGCGTTTCCAGTTTTAAACGATGTAACAGAAGCAGCGGGCAGAAGAAGAATATTATGAGGAAGTATGACGAAGATTTAAAGTGGAACTGATAGTTTTATGAAACAAACAGACAATCATAATATCAGTCCAAAATATCAAATTCCCTGTTTATGCTACACAAACCAACTTTATAAGAGGTTTTTAAAATAGGTTATATTTGACTCACCATTCCAGTGTACCACCATTCCAGTGTACCACCATTCCAAGGTACACTAAGGCATAGTTGGCAGAATAGATTAATATCATTCACCAATACATTTCTTGGTAGTCCAGACAATATTGCTATCAGGTTGTTGCTCACAGCTGGCCAGGTTCAATTGTTTTCTGCCTCAATTCACTATGCACTGATTCCGTTTCAATGACTCAATATTTTGTACAAATACAAATTAATGTAAATAAGGCTGGAAATGTCAATACAATGAAATTAGCAAGGGCAACGATCACTAAACAGTATTTGCGTGGCTAATAGGCTAACTTATCTATTTATGTAGCGAACTAAAAACACAAAGCCTAACGTTAGCTAGACAGATAGATTGCTAGCTGTCTAGGAGGATGTCACGTCATTAGAGGAGTGGGAGAGTGATTGAATTTGTAAAGTTTCACATAGTTTTTTCGATGGCTACACACAGCTATATATACAGGTGTCATTTGGTTAGCTAGCGAGAAATGTGAATCATGTTGCTAGCTAGCTAGCTATCTCAGAACTTTAATGACTGTTATCCAGTTAGCATATCTCTTGTGTTCGCAAATTCACTCTGGCTATCTACTCCGATTTCAGAGTAGAAAATAACTTGAAGAATTTTAGAACGTGCAACACCCGCTGAATATGACCGGTGTCAGAAAACGTAGACAACAATAAAGTCATAGTTAGTCAAGAACGTTCTAGATAACATGTATAGATCCTAACCAGCTCTACTACGTCAATTAAAATGGTCAGAGTGAGGTGTTCTCTCATTTGTGTCTGGAAGTAGCTAGCTAGCAAGCTAGCCAACTTTAGCCAATTAGCTTGGCAATAAGCTGCAGAAGGACGAGGAGGCTACAATTCCACATCGTTTATCAGTGCAAATTTTGACGAGCAAACTAGATGAAAAAGATGGAGAGGGTTTATCTAATGTTCCTTACTTAGATTTGAGCTCCTATTGCTCTGGCTAGCATTCGTTGTTGCTCTTGTTGTTGACGATGTGCAGAAGAGATACCTTTCCACGTTTGTTTGATCTAAAGGACTGTCATGTTCCCAACTGTAAGATGACTCCCGTTGTATTTAAATATTAGCAGAAATACATTCAGGTGGCTTTTTTTGGGGGGCGAATACATTTTAATGATCAAACGTTGCTCTGTTGCCACTGCCTGTAAATAATAGACATTCCAGTTCAAAGTGAATGATGGAAGGCCCCGTGTGGCAAATGTCTTGCTTGCATAATGGCCTACTGTAGCTCTGATTGGCTATGACGCAACCGGTCTGCATAGATTCGGGTTCTGGATGAGACAAATGTTTTTTTATTGGGTTTTTATTCGCTGCAGTGTCTATAAATTGTCCAAAACGCACTGCTGCTTTCTCACTCTATATTGCTGTGGAATTGCTAAAGGCACAAATGCCTTAGTATACGTAATCACGAAACATTCTAAGAATTTTATGAAAATGTGAAAATGACCATATCTAAGTGCTCGCTTGTCAGAAAATGTTTTTAAAAACGTGTCATATTCTTCCTAGGGGTGTAAATTAACATATTTTAATAATATTTTATTTTGCTGAAATGCTGTCAGCTCCAGTTTAAAGTCGGGGACTTTTCCTTCTCAAGTCCCACCTAATAAATGGAACATTTAAACGTGTTGTATTGCAGAGGGAATATTGCCTCAATAGGAATGTGTGTGTGTGTGTGTGTGTGTGTGTGTGTGTGTGTGTGTGTGTGTGTGTGTGTGTGTGTGTGTGTGTGTGTGTGTGTGTGTGTGTGTGTGTGTGTGTGTGTGTGTGTGTGTGTGTGAGTAAGAGTGTGTGAACACATGTAGTCATACTGTCTGTCTGTATGTGATATAAACCCACGACTCAGGATCCTGTCTGTCTGTATGTGATATAAACCCACGAGTCAGGATCCTGTCTGTCTGTCTGTCTGTCTGTATGTGATATAAACCCACGAGTCAGGATCCTGTCTGTCTGAATGTGATATAAACCCACGAGTCTGTATCCTGTCTGTCTGTATGTGATATAAACCCACGAGTCAGGATCCTGTCTGTCTGTATGTGATATAAACCCACGAGTCAGGATCCTGTCTGTCTGTATGTGATATAAACCCACGAGTCAGGATCCTGTCTGTCTGTCTGTATGTGATATAAACCCACGAGTCAGGATCCTGTCTGTCTGTATGTGATATAAACCCACGAGTCAGGATCCTGTCTGTCTGTATGTGATATAAACCCACGAGTCAGGATCCTGTTTGTATGTATGTGATATAAACCCACCAGTCTGATCCTTCCCCTGTCTGTCTGTCTGTATGTGATATAAACCCACGACTCAGGATCCTGTCTGTCTGTACGTGATATAAACCCACGAGTCAGGATCCTGTCTGTCTGTCTGTATGTGATATAAACCCACGACTCAGGATCCTGTCTGTCTGTATGTGATATATACCCACGAGTCAGGATCCTGTCTGTCTGTATGTGATATAAACCCACGAGTCAGGATCCTGTCTGTCTGTATGTGATATAAACCCCCGAGTCAGGATCCTGTCTGTCTGTATGTGATATAAACCCACTAGTCTGGATCCTGTCTGTCTGTATGTGATATAAACCCTCCAGTCTGTATCCTGTCTGTCTGTCTGTCTGTCTGTCTGTCTGTCTGTATGTGATATAATCCCACTAGTCTGGATCCTGTCTGTCTGTACGTGATATAAACCCACCAGTCTGTATCCTGTCTGTCTGTCTGTCTGCCTGTATGTGATATAAACCCACGAGTCAGGATCCTGTCTGTCTGCCTGTATGTGATATAAACCCACGAGTCAGGATCCTGTCTGTCTGTCTGTATGTGATATAAACCCACGAGTCAGGATCCTGTCTGTCTGTATGTGATATAAACCCACGACTCAGGATCCTGTCTGTCTGTATGTGATATATACCCACGAGTCAGGATCCTGTCTGTCTGTATGTGATATAAACCCACGAGTCAGGATCCTGTCTGTCTGTATGTGATATAAACCCACGAGTCTGATCCTGTCTGTCTGTATGTGATATAAACCCACGAGTCAGGATCCTGTCTGTCTGTATGTGATATAAACACACGAGTCAGGATGCTGTCTGTCTGTCTGTATATGATATAAACCCACGAGTCAGGATCCTGTCTGTCTGTATGTGATATAAACCCACGAGTCAGGATCCTGTCTGTCTGTATGTGATATAAACCCACCAGTCTGATCCTTTCCCTGTCTGTCTGTATGTGATATAAACTCACGAGTCAGGATCCTGTCTGTCTGTCTGTCTGTATGTGATATAAACCCACGAGTCAGGATCCTGTCTGTCTGTATGTGATATAAACCCACAAGTCAGGATCCTGTCTGTCTGTATGTGATATAAACCCACCAGTCTGATCCTGTCTGTCTGTATGTGATATAAACCCACGAATCAGGATCCTGTCTGTCTGTATGTGATATAAACCCACGAGTCAGGATCCTGTCTGTCTGTATGTGATATAAACCCACGAGTCAGGATCCTGTCTGTCTGCCTGTATGTGATATAAACCCACGAGTCAGGATCCTGTCTGTCTGTCTGTATGTGATATAAACCCACGAGTCAGGATCCTGTCTGTCTGTATGTGATATAAACCCACGAGTCAGGATCCTGTCTGTCTGTATGTGATATAAACCCACTAGTCTGGATCCTGTCTGTCTGTATGTGATATAAACCCACCAGTCTGTATCCTGTCTGTCTGTCTGTCTGTCTGTATGTGATATAAACCCACTAGTCTGGATCCTGTCTGTCTGTATCTGATATAAACCCACCAGTCTGTATCCTGTCTGTCTGTCTGTCTGCCTGTATGTGATATAAACCCACGAGTCAGGATCCTGTCTGTCTGCCTGTATGTGATATAAACCCACCAGTCTGTATCCTGTCTGTCTGTCTGTCTGCCTGTATGTGATATAAACCCACGAGTCAGGATCCTGTCTGTCTGCCTGTATGTGATATAAACCCACGAGTCAGGATCCTGTCTGTCTGTATGTGATATAAACCCACGAGTCTGATCCTTCCCTTGTCTGTCTGTATGTGATATAAACCCACCAGTCAGGATCCTGTCTGTCTGTATGTGATATAAACCCACTAGTCTGGATCCTGTCTGTCTGTATGTGATATAAACCCACCAGTCTGTATCCTGTCTGTCTGTCTGTCTGTCTGTCTGTATGTGATATAAACCCACGAGTCAGGATCCTGTCTGTCTGTATGTGATATAAACCCACGAGTCAGGATCCTGTCTGTCTGTATGTGATATAAACCCACTAGTCTGGATCCTGTCTGTCTGTATGTGATATAAACCCACCAGTCTGTATCCTGTCTGTCTGTCTGTCTGTCTGTCTGTCTGTATGTGATATAAACCCACGAGTCAGGATCCTGTCTGTCTGTATGTGATATAAACCAACCAGTCTGATCCTGTCTGTCTGTATGTGATATAAACCCACGAGTCAGGATCCTGTTTGTCTGTATGTGATATAAACCCCCCTAGTCAGGATCCTGTCTGTCTGTATTTGATATAAACCCACGACTCAGGATCCTGTCTGTCTGTATGTGATATAAACCCATGAGTCTGTATCCTGTCTGTCTGTATGTGATATAAACCCACGACTCAGGATCCTGTCTGTCTGTATGTGATATAAACCCACGAGTCTGATCCTGTCTGTCTGTCTGTATGTGATATAAACCCACGAGTCTGATCCTGTCTGTCTGTATGTGATATAAACCCACGAGTCAGGATCCTGTCTGTCTGTATGTGATATAAACCCACGAGTCTGATCCTGTCTGTCTGTATGTGATATAAACCCACGAGTCTGATCCTGTCTGTCTGTCTGTATGTGATATAAACCCACGAGTCTGTATCCTGTCTGTCTGTATGTGATATAAACCCACGCGTCTGTATCCTGTCTGTCTGTATGTCTGTCTGTATGTGATATAAACCCACGAGTCTGTATCCTGTCTGTCTGTCTGTATGTGATATAAACCCACGAGTCAGGATCCTGTCTGTCTGTCTGTATGTGATATAAACCCACGCGTCTGTATCCTGTCTGTCTGTATATCTGTCTGTATGTGATATAAACCCACGAGTCTGTATCCTGTCTGTCTGTCTGTATGTGATATAAACCCACGAGTCTGTATCCTGTCTGTCTGTCTGTCTGTATGTGATATAAACCCACAAGTCTGATCCTGTCTGTCTGTATGTGATATAAACCCACGAGTCTGATCCTGTCTGTCTGTCTGTATGTGATATAAACCCACGAGTCTGTATCCTGTCTGTCTGTATGTGATATAAACCCACGCGTCTGTATCCTGTCTGTCTGTATGTCTGTCTGTATGTGATATAAACCCACAAGTCTGTATCCTGTCTGTCTGTCTGTATGTGATATAAACCCACGAGTCAGGATCCTGTCTGTCTGTCTGTATGTGATATAAACCCACGCGTCTGTATCCTGTCTGTCTGTATGTCTGTCTGTATGTGATATAAAACCACGAGTCTGTATCCTGTCTGTCTGTCTGTATGTGATATAAACCCACGAGTCTGTATCCTGTCTGTCTGTCTGTCTGTCTGTATGTGATATAAACCCACAAGTCTGATCCTGTCTGTCTGTATGTCTGTCTGTATGTGATATAATCCCACCAGTCTGGATCCTTCCCCTGTCTGTCTGTCTGTCTGTATGTGATATAAACCCACAAGTCTGATCCTGTCTGTCTGTCTGTCTGTCTGTATGTGATATAAACCCACCAGTCTGGATCCTTCCCTTGTGTCTCTTCCCTCTTCCGTTTCTTCTCCACGACCCAGAATGTTAAAAGATGTTGATATTTTAACACTGTGGATGTAGAATATATCTAAGATCAATCCCATGAGGCCTTCAGCTCCCCTTTTGAATTAGGACTGAGATTCATCAAATACTAATGCCATTTTTATTTTCCTTAAATCATGGCGAGCGAACGAGCAGCCGGAAAGAAATAGTACAAGCAGAAGCTTGGTTTTGATTAAAGTACAGTAGAGATTCATTGAGTCTGTCTCGGCAGCTCCGTAGCTCCAACGGCTGTGAGCAGCGTTTTAAATAGGAGTCCCATTTAGCAAAATATATCTTCTTTAATGAGAAGGTAATAATATCGACTTAATCTTTTATACGAGATAAAAATTAAGTCATTTGGCGAGTCGGTTGGCCCACAATATTATTTAACAGAAAAGACGGCTAACTTCCTGTTTAATGAGGAAGGAGAGGAAGGACGTTGGAGTAATTTCACTTTATGTGATTACGTCTCGTTGACTCTAAAGGAACCAGTATTGTTCAATAGTGTCAGAATGACTTTTACTCTTGTTCAGTGTTTTTGTCCCAAATGACACCCTATAACCTTATGGGCCCTGGTCAAAAGTAGTGCACTAAATAGGGCTCTACCCATAGGGCCCCGGTCAAAAGTAGTGCACTAAATAGGGCTCTACCCATAGGGCCCCGTTTAAAAGTAGTGCACTAAATAGGGCTCTACCCATAGAGCTCTGGTCAAAAGTAGTGCACTAAATAGGGGATAGGATGCCATTTGGGATGCACACTCTGTAATTCGCTTTACTGCTAAATAAATACTCCTAGGACCTCATTACAACAGTTGACAGGTGTGTATCTATCATTATATCAGTTAATATATATCTATCTATCTATCTATCTCTCTCTCTCTCTCTCTCTCTCTCTCTCTCTCTCTGTCTCTCTCTCTCTCTGTATATCAGTTGATAGGTGTGTACCTCTCTCTCTCTCTCTCTCTCTCTCTCTCTCTCTCTCTCTCTCTCTCTCTCTCTGTATATCAGTTTATATGTGTGTATCTCTCTCTCTCTCTCTCTCTCTCTCTCTCTCTCTCTCTCTCTCTCTCTCTCTCTCTCTCTCTCTCTCTCTCTCTCTCTCTCTCTCTCTCTCTCTCTGTATATCAGTTGATAGGTGTGTATCTCTCTCTCTCGCTCTCTCTCAGTTGGTAGGTGTGTATCTCTCTCTCAGTTGGTAGGTGTGTCTATAGCAGTACGCTCTTAGAATAAAGGGTTCCAAAACGGTTGGCTGTCCCCATCCATAGGAGAACCCGTTTTGATTCCAGACGGAACTCTTTTGGGTTCCATGTAGAACCCTCTGGGGAAAGAGTTCTACATTGAACCCAATAGGGTTCTACCTGTAATCAAAAGGGTTCTTCAATGGGTTCTCATGTGGGGACAGCCGAAGAGGGTTCTAGAGGTTCTAGAGGGCACCTTTGATTTCTAAGTGTGTATATCAGGATGTTCATAGTGCTTGAAGCGACAGTCTCTACCATCTCCACTAATATAAATGAATTAAATTATATTATACACCATCAGACTTGACTACGACTTAAAACCTTATTAAAATGAGTTCAACTGTATTACCTTATTATAATCGACATACTGCACGTTACTGCATTTACATGAACTGTGTGCGAGTGTAAATGTACGACTATACTAAAGATATAAAACAATACAATGTGTAAAATCGTTCCGTTTTGTTGAATAGATGTTGAATTCCAGTCTTTCCTGTGACATATCGTTCCTCTAATTATACCTAGCACACACGGTAGGATTACCCAGCGAGAGAGGAGACACGGTAGGATTACCCACTAAGAGAGGGGACAGTGAAATGGCATCGTCTGACATTATAACACACGTTCCATTAGGCTTACAGTGATAATGCTCGTTGCCATGGAACATTTGAATTTATATATTTCTTGGTCTTCTTTATGAAATGTATTTAAACCAGTTAGAGTCGGGTGTAAAAGCATTCTATTTGGCAGAGAAACGTTGTTATATAGAATATCATGAATAACCCGTTTTTCTTTTCCCAATTAAAAAATATTATTAATTAAAATACAAATATATTAATTAACTGGACATGCGTTTTAAATTTAAGTACATGCTAGTTGTTTTAACAGGGCATATGAGCCTTGAAGCACAGAAGTCAAAGATTACCTCCCGGAAAACATAGTTTAATGTTTCAGTCTGAGTCCATGGTATGATAATAGTGTATTGTGTTTCAGTCTGAGTCCATGGTATGATAATAGTTTAATTTAATCTGTTTCAGTCTGAGTCCATGGTATGATAATAGTTTAATTTAATGTGTTTCAGTCTGAGTCCATAGTATGATAACAGTTTAATATGTTTCAGTCTGAGTCCATGGTATGATAATAGTGTATTGTGTTTCAGTCTGAGTCCATGGTATGATAATAGTTTAATATGTTTCAGTCTGAGTCCATGGTATGATAATAGTGTAATGTGTTTCAGTCTGAGTCCATGGTATGATAACAGTGTAATGTGTTTCAGTCTGAGTCCATGGTATGATAACAGTGTAATCTGTTTCAGTCTGAGTCCATGGTATGATAATAGTGTAATCTGTTTCAGTCTGAGTCCATGGTATGATAATAGTTTAATATGTTTCAGTCTGAGTCCATGGTATGATAATAGTGTAATATGTTTCAGTCTGAGTCCATGGTATGATAATAGTGTAATCTGTTTCAGTCTGAGTCCATGGTATGATAATAGTTTAATCTGTTTCAGTCTGAGTCCATGGTATGATAATAGTTTAATTTAATGTGTTTCAGTCTGAGTCCATGGTATGATAATAGTGTAATCTGTTTCAGTCTGAGTCCATGGTATGATTTTCATAAAAAACACTACATTTCAAAACGTATGTGGACACCAGCTCTTCGAACATCTCATTCCAAAATCATGGACATTAATAGGGAGTTGGTCCCCTATTTTCTGCTATAACTGACTCCAATCTTCTGGGAAGGCTTTACACTAGATGTTGGAACATTGCTGTGGGGACTTGCTTCCATTCAGCCACAAGAGCATTAGTGAGGACGGGCACTGATGTTTGGCGGTTAGGCCTGGCTCACAGTCGGCGTTCCAATTCATCCCAAAGGTGTTTGATGGAGTTAAGGTCAGGGCTCTGTGCAGGCCAGTCAAGTTCTTCCACACCGATCTCGACAAAACATTCCTGTACGGACAACGCCTTCTGCACAGAGACATTGTCATGCTGAAACAGGAAACGACCTTCTCCAATCTGTTGCCACAAAGTTGAAAGCACAGAATTATCTAGAATGTCATTGTATGCTGTAGGGTTAAGATTTCCCTTCACTGGAACTAAGGGGCCCGAACCATGAAAAACAGCCCTAGACCATTATTCCTCCTCCACCGAACTTTACAGTTGACATTATCCATTCGGGCAGGTAGCGTTCTCCTGACGCTCCCAACAAACAGTTATTGTGCTGACGTTGCTTCCAGAGGCAGTTTGGAACTCGGTAGTGAGTGTTGCAACCGAGGACAGACTATTTTTTACGCGCTTCAGCACTCAGCGGTCCCGTTCTGTGAGCTTGTGTGGTCTACCACTTCGCGGGCTGAGCCGTTGTTGCTCTTAGATGTTTCCACTTCACAATAAGAGCACTTGCAGTTGACCAGGGAAGCTCTAGCAGGGCAGAAATGTTACAAACTGACTTGTTGAAAAGGTGGTGGACTCCTATGACGGTGCCACGTTGAAAGTCACTGAGCTCTTCAGTAGGGACCATTCTACTGCCAATGTTTTGTCTATGGAGATCGCATGGATGTGTGCTCGATTGTATACACCTGTTAGCGACAAGTGTGGCTGAAATAGCCGAATCCACTCATTTGAAGGGGTGTCCACATACTTTTGGCCATGTAATATATCATAACGTAATTTGGCATGCTGCCTTGTCTTAGAAGGAGAAGTTAATTGAAAAAGTGTATGGTTTGAATCCCACATTTAATTTAATGTGAAACCACACGGGAAGGTTGGATAGACCTGCATTGGCAAACAGTTAGTTTCATTAAATAGGAGGTCTAACAGTCAGTTGTATTAAATAAGGAGGTTTAACAGTTAGTTGTACTGAGTAAGGAGGTTTAACAGTTAGTTGTACTGAATAAGGAGGTGTAACAGTTAGTTTCATTAAATAAGGAGGTTTAACAGTTAGTTGTACTGAATAAGGAGGTGTAACAGTTAGTTTCATTAAATAAGGAGGTTTAACAGTTAGTTGTCCTGAATAAGGAGGTTTAACAGTTAGTTGTACTGAGTAAGGAGGTTTAACAGTTAGTTGTACTGAGTAAGGAGGTATAACAGTTAGTTGTACTGAATAAGGAGGTTTAACAGTTAGTTGTACTGAATAAGGAGGTTTAACAGTTAGTTGTCCTGAATAAGGAGGTATAACAGTTAGTTTCATTAAATAACGAGGTATAACAGTTAGTTGTACTGAATAAGGAGGTTTAACAGTTAGTTTCATTAAATAAGGAGGTGTAACGGTCCTGACCTGTTTTCTGTTGTTTTTGTATGTGTTTATGGTCAGGGCATGTGTTTTGGGTGGGCAGTCTATGTTTTCTGTTTCTATGTTGGTTTTGGGTTGCCTGGTATGGCTCTTAATTAGAGGCAGGTGTTTTGCGTTTTCCTCTAATTGAGAGTTAAATTTAGGTAGGGTGTTCTCACTGTTTGTTTGTGGGTGATTGTCTTCCGTATCTGTGTTATGTTTGCACCATACGGGACTGTTTGGCTGTTCGTTCATTTTGGATGTAGTCTGTTCCTGTCCGTGAGTTTTACGTTTAGTATGTTAAGTTCATGTTCAGGTTTCGTCTACGTCGTTTTCTTGTTTTGTAATTTTGTAAGTGTTTGTTTTCGTGTTGCCATCGTTACGAATAAAGAGATGGCTTATTTCCCTAATGCTGCATTTTGGTCTACTGATCATTCTCTCCTCTCCTCATCCGAGAATGAGGAGATCGACAGCCCTTACAGGAGGTTTAACAGTTAATTGTCCTGAATAAGGAGGTTTAACAGTTAGTTGTCCTGAATAAGGAGGTTTAACAGTTAGTTGTCCTGAATAAGGAGGTTTAACAGTTAGTTGTCCTGAATAAGGAGGTTTAACAGTTAGTTGTCCTGAATAAGGAGGTTTAACAGTTAGTTGTCCTGAATAAGGAGGTTTAACAGTTAGTTGTATTAAATAAGGAGGTATAACAGTTTGTTTCATTAAATAAGGAGGTTTAACAGTTAGTTGTCCTGAATAAGGAGGTTTAACAGTTAGTTGTCCTGAGTAAGGAGGTTTAACGGCAGGTAGCCTAGTGGTTAGACCATTGAGCCAGTAACCAAAAGGTTCCCAGATCAAATCCCCGAGCTGACAAGATAAAACAACTGTAGTTGTCCCCTGAACAAGGCAGTTAGCCCGCTGTTCCTCGGCCGTCATTGTAAATAAGAATTTGTTCTTATAACTGACTTGCCTAGTTAAATAAAAGGTTAAATAAATAACAGTTATTTGTATTGAATAAGGGTATGATAGCAGGTGTGTGTGTGTGTGTGTTCACCGGTTCAGCTGCTGTGTAAGCAGGTGGAGGTCGGCAGTCACACTTGGAATCTGATAATTTATTGCCCATCAGCCTACAAGTGCAAATTAGATGGAGCGAAATGTAACGCACACACACACACACACACACACACACACTTACACACACACGAAGCATGCAAAAACTATTGAATTGTTGAAGTAGGAACTCGGACAACTTGCTTTGTTTCTTAGTTACAACACTGTGGTCATGCCATTGGCTATCTCATTGTCTTCTGGAATAGCCAAGTCTCTATGGAGAAACAGAGTGAAGGAGCCCTAGTCTCTAGGGAGAAACAGAGTGAAGGAGCCCTAGTCTCTATAGGGGGAAACAGAGTGAAGGAGCCCTAGTCTCTAGGGAGAAACAGAGTGAAGGAGCCCTAGTCTCTAGGGAGAAACAGAGTGAAGGAGCCCTAGTCTCTAGGGAGAAACAGAGTGAAGGAGCCCTAGTCTCTAGGGAGAAACAGAGTGAAGGAGCCCTAGTCTCTAGGGAGAAACAGAGTGAAGGAGCCCTAGTCTCTAGGGAGAAACAGAGTGAAGGAGCCCTAGTCTCTATAGGGAGAAACAGAGTGAAGGAGCTCTAGTCTCTATAGGGTGAAACAGAGTGAAGGAGCCCTAGTCTCTAGGGAGAAACAGAGTGAAGGAGCCCTAGTCTCTATAGGAAGAAACAGAGTGAAGGAGCCCTAGTCTCTATGGAGAAACAGAGTGAAGGAGCCCTAGTCTCTATAGGGAGAAACAGAGTGAAGGGGCCCTAGTCTCTAGGGAGAAACAGAGTGAAGGAGCCCTAGTCTCTATGGAGAAACAGAGTGAAGGAGCCCTAGTCTCTATGGAGAAACAGAGTGAAGGAGCCCTAGTCTCTATGGAGAAACAGAGTGAAGGAGCCCTAGTCTCTATGGAGAAACAGAGTGAAGGAGCCCTGGTCTCTATGGAGAAACAGAGTGAAGGAGCCCTAGTCTCCATAGGGAGAAACAGAGTGAAGGAGCCCTAGTCTCTATGGAGAAACAGAGTGAAGGAGCCCTAGTCTCTATGGGGAAACAGAGTGAAGGAGCCCTAGTCTCTATGGGGAAACAGAGTGAAGGAGCCCTAGTCTCTAGGGATGATCAGAGTGAAGGGGCCCTAGTCTCTATGGAGAAACAGAGTGAAGGAGCCCTAGTCTCTATAGGGAGAAACAGAGTGAAGGAGACCTAGTCTCTATGGAGAAACAGAGTGAAGGGGCCCTAGTCTCTAGGGAGAAACAGAGTGAAGGAGCCCTAGTCTCTATGGAGAAACAGAGTGAAGGAGCCCTAGTCTCTATGGAGAAACAGAGTGAAGGGGCCCTAGTCTCTATTGAGAAACAGAGTGAAGGAGCCCTAGTCTCTATGGAGAAACAGAGTGAAGGAGCCCTAGTCTCTATGGAGAAACAGAGTGAAGGAGCCCTAGTCTCTATGGAGAAACAGAGTGAATGAGCCCTAGTCTCTATAGGGAGAAACAAAGTGAAGGGGCCCTAGTCTCTATGGAGAAACAGAGTGAAGGAGCCCTAGTCTCTATGGAGAAACAGAGTGAAGGAGCCCTAGTCTCTATGGAGAAACAGAGTGAAGGAGCCCTAGTCTCTAGGAAGAAACAGAGTGAAGGAGCCCTAGTCTCTATGGAGAAACAGAGTGAAGGAGCCCTAGTCTCTATGGAGAAACAGAGTGAAGGGGCCCTAGTCTCTATGGAGAAACAGAGTGAAGGGGCCCTAGTCTCTATGGAGAAACAGAGTGAAGGAGCCCTAGTCTCTATGGAGAAACAGAGTGAAGGGGCCCTAGTCTCTAGGAATGATCAGAGTGAAGGGGCCCTAGTCTCTATGGAGAAACAGAGTGAAGGAGCCCTAGTCTCTATAGGGAGAAACAGAGTGAAGGAGACCTAGTCTCTATGGAGAAACAGAGTGAGGGGCCCTAGTCTCTAGGGAGAAACAGAGTGAAGGGGCCCTAGTCTCTAGGGAGAAACAGAGTGAAGGAGCCCTAGTCTCTATAGGAAGAAACAGAGTGAAGGAGCCCTAGTCTCTAGGGAGAAACAGAGTGAAGGAGCCCTAGTCTCTATGGAGAAACAGAGTGAAGGGGCCCTAGTCTCTAGGGAGAAACAGAGTGAAGGAGCCCTAGTCTCTAGGGAGAAACAGAGTGAAGGAGCCCTAGTCTCTATAGGAAGAAACAGAGTGAAGGAGCCCTAGTCTCTATTGAGAAACAGAGTGAAGGAGCCCAAGTCTCTATAGGGAGAAACAGAGTGAAGGGGCCCTAGTCTCTATGGAGAAACAGAGTGAAGGAGCCCTAGTCTCTAGGGAGAAACAGAGTGAAGGAGCCCTAGTCTCTATGGAGAAACAGAGTGAAGGAGCCCTAGTCTCTAAGGAGAAACAGAGTGAAGGAGCCCTAGTCTCTAGGGAGAAACAGAGTGAAGGAGCCCTAGTCTCTATGGAGAAACAGAGTGAAGTAGTCCTAGTCTCTAAGGAGAAACAGAGTGAAGGAGCCCTAGTCTCTATGGAGAAACAGAGTGAAGGAGCCCTAGTCTCTATAGGGAGAAACAGAGTGAAGGAGCCCTAGTCTCTATGGAGAAACAGAGTGAAGGAGCCCTAGTCTCTATGGAGAAACAGAGTGAAGGAGCCCTAGTCTCTAGGGAGAAACAGAGTGAAGGAGCCCTAGTCTCTAGGGAGAAACAGAGTGAAGGAGCCCTAGTCTCTAGGGAGAAACAGAGTGAAGGAGCCCTAGTCTCTATGGAGAAACAGAGTGAAGGAGCCCTAGTCTCTATGGAGAAACAGAGTGAAGGAGCCCTAGTCTCTATGGAGAAACAGAGTGAAGGAGCCCTAGTCTCTATGGAGAAACAAAGTGAAGGAGACCTAGTCTCTATGGAGAAACAGAGTGAAGGAGACCTAGTCTCTATAGGGAGAAACAGAGTGAAGGAGCCCTAGTCTCTATGGAGAAACAGAGTGAAGGAGCCCTAGTCTCTATAGGGAGAAACACAGTGAAGGAGCCCTATTCTCTATAGGGAGAAACAGAGTGAAGGGGCCCTAGTCTCTATGGAGAAACAGAGTGAAGGAGCCCTAGTCTCTATGGAGAAACAGAGTGAAGGAGCCCTAGTCTCTAGGGAGAAACAGAGTGAAGGGGCCCTAGTCTCTAGGGAGAAACAGAGTGAAGGGGCCCTAGTCTCTAGGGAGAAACAGAGTGAAGGAGTTCTAGTCTCTATGAAGAAACAGAGTGAAGGAGCCCTAGTCTCTATGGATAAACAGAGTGAAGGAGCCCTAGTCTCTATGGAGAAACAGCGTGAAGGAGCCCTAGTCTCTATGGAGAAACAGAGTGAAGGAGCCCTAGTTTCTAGGGAGAATCAGAGTGAAGGAGTCCTAGTCTCTATGGAGAAACAGAGTGAAGGGGCCCTAGTCTCTGTAGGGAAACAGAGTGAAGGAGCCCTAGTCTCTATGGAGAAACAGAGTGAAGGGGCCCTAGTCTCTAGGGAGAAACAGAGTGAAGGAGCCCTAGTCTCTATGGAGAAACAGAGTGAAGGAGCCCTAGTCTCTATGGAGAAACAGAGTGAAGGAGCCCTAGTCTCTATGGAGAAACAGAGTGAAGGAGCCCTAGTCTCTATGGAGAAACAGAGTGAAGGAGCCCTAGTCTCTATGGAGAAACAGAGTGAAGGAGCCCTAGTCTCTATGGAGAAACAGAGTGAAGGGGCCCTAGTCTCTGTAGGGAAACAGAGTGAAGGAGCCCTAGTCTCTATGGAGAAACAGAGTGAAGGGGCCCTAGTCTCTATGGAGAAACAGAGTGAAGGAGCCCTAGTCTCTAGGGAGAAACAGAGTGAAGGGGCCCTAGTCTCTAGGGAGAAACAGAGTGAAGGGGCCCTAGTCTCTAGGGAGAAACAGAGTGAAGGAGTTCTAGTCTCTATGAAGAAACAGAGTGAAGGAGCCCTAGTCTCTATGGATAAACAGAGTGAAGGAGCCCTAGTCTCTATGGAGAAACAGCGTGAAGGAGCCCTAGTCTCTATGGAGAAACAGAGTGAAGGAGCCCTAGTTTCTAGGGAGAATCAGAGTGAAGGAGTCCTAGTCTCTATGGAGAAACAGAGTGAAGGGGCCCTAGTCTCTGTAGGGAAACAGAGTGAAGGAGCCCTAGTCTCTATGGAGAAACAGAGTGAAGGGGCCCTAGTCTCTAGGGAGAAACAGAGTGAAGGAGCCCTAGTCTCTATGGAGAAACAGAGTGAAGGAGCCCTAGTCTCTATGGAGAAACAGAGTGAAGGAGCCCTAGTCTCTATGGAGAAACAGAGTGAAGGAGCCCTAGTCTCTATGGAGAAACAGAGTGAATGAGCCCTAGTCTCTATAGGGAGAAACAAAGTGAAGGGGCCCTAGTCTCTATGGAGAAACAGAGTGAAGGAGCCCTAGTCTCTATGGAGAAACAGAGTGAAGGAGCCCTAGTCTCTATGGAGAAACAGAGTGAAGGAGCCCTAGTCTCTAGGAAGAAACAGAGTGAAGGAGCCCTAGTCTCTATGGAGAAACAGAGTGAAGGAGCCCTAGTCTCTATGGAGAAACAGAGTGAAGGGGCCCTAGTCTCTATGGAGAAACAGAGTGAAGGGGCCCCAGTCTCTATGGAGAAACAGAGTGAAGGAGCCCTAGTCTCTATGGAGAAACAGAGTGAAGGGGCCCTAGTCTCTAGGAATGATCAGAGTGAAGGGGCCCTAGTCTCTATGGAGAAACAGAGTGAAGGAGCCCTAGTCTCTATAGGGAGAAACAGAGTGAAGGAGACCTAGTCTCTATGGAGAAACAGAGTGAGGGGCCCTAGTCTCTAGGGAGAAACAGAGTGAAGGGGCCCTAGTCTCTAGGGAGAAACAGAGTGAAGGAGCCCTAGTCTCTATAGGAAGAAACAGAGTGAAGGAGCCCTAGTCTCTAGGGAGAAACAGAGTGAAGGAGCCCTAGTCTCTATGGAGAAACAGAGTGAAGGGGCCCTAGTCTCTAGGGAGAAACAGAGTGAAGGAGCCCTAGTCTCTAGGGAGAAACAGAGTGAAGGAGCCCTAGTCTCTATAGGAAGAAACAGAGTGAAGGAGCCCTAGTCTCTATTGAGAAACAGAGTGAAGGAGCCCAAGTCTCTATAGGGAGAAACAGAGTGAAGGGGCCCTAGTCTCTATGGAGAAACAGAGTGAAGGAGCCCTAGTCTCTAGGGAGAAACAGAGTGAAGGAGCCCTAGTCTCTATGGAGAAACAGAGTGAAGGAGCCCTAGTCTCTAAGGAGAAACAGAGTGAAGGAGCCCTAGTCTCTATGGAGAAACAGAGTGAAGGAGCCCTAGTCTCTATGGAGAAACAAAGTGAAGGAGACCTAGTCTCTATGGAGAAACAGAGTGAAGGAGACCTAGTCTCTATAGGGAGAAACAGAGTGAAGGAGCCCTAGTCTCTATGGAGAAACAGAGTGAAGGAGCCCTAGTCTCTATAGGGAGAAACACAGTGAAGGAGCCCTATTCTCTATAGGGAGAAACAGAGTGAAGGGGCCCTAGTCTCTATGGAGAAACAGAGTGAAGGAGCCCTAGTCTCTATGGAGAAACAGAGTGAAGGAGCCCTAGTCTCTAGGGAGAAACAGAGTGAAGGGGCCCTAGTCTCTAGGGAGAAACAGAGTGAAGGGGCCCTAGTCTCTAGGGAGAAACAGAGTGAAGGAGTTCTAGTCTCTATGAAGAAACAGAGTGAAGGAGCCCTAGTCTCTATGGATAAACAGAGTGAAGGAGCCCTAGTCTCTATGGAGAAACAGCGTGAAGGAGCCCTAGTCTCTATGGAGAAACAGAGTGAAGGAGCCCTAGTTTCTAGGGAGAATCAGAGTGAAGGAGTCCTAGTCTCTATGGAGAAACAGAGTGAAGGGGCCCTAGTCTCTGTAGGGAAACAGAGTGAAGGAGCCCTAGTCTCTATGGAGAAACAGAGTGAAGGGGCCCTAGTCTCTAGGGAGAAACAGAGTGAAGGAGCCCTAGTCTCTATGGAGAAACAGAGTGAAGGAGCCCTAGTCTCTATGGAGAAACAGAGTGAAGGAGCCCTAGTCTCTATGGAGAAACAGAGTGAAGGAGCCCTAGTCTCTATGGAGAAACAGAGTGAAGGAGCCCTAGTCTCTATGGAGAAACAGAGTGAAGGAGCCCTAGTCTCTATGGAGAAACAGAGTGAAGGGGCCCTAGTCTCTGTAGGGAAACAGAGTGAAGGAGCCCTAGTCTCTATGGAGAAACAGAGTGAAGGGGCCCTAGTCTCTATGGAGAAACAGAGTGAAGGAGCCCTAGTCTCTAGGGAGAAACAGAGTGAAGGGGCCCTAGTCTCTAGGGAGAAACAGAGTGAAGGGGCCCTAGTCTCTAGGGAGAAACAGAGTGAAGGAGTTCTAGTCTCTATGAAGAAACAGAGTGAAGGAGCCCTAGTCTCTATGGATAAACAGAGTGAAGGAGCCCTAGTCTCTATGGAGAAACAGCGTGAAGGAGCCCTAGTCTCTATGGAGAAACAGAGTGAAGGAGCCCTAGTTTCTAGGGAGAATCAGAGTGAAGGAGTCCTAGTCTCTATGGAGAAACAGAGTGAAGGGGCCCTAGTCTCTGTAGGGAAACAGAGTGAAGGAGCCCTAGTCTCTATGGAGAAACAGAGTGAAGGGGCCCTAGTCTCTAGGGAGAAACAGAGTGAAGGAGCCCTAGTCTCTATGGAGAAACAGAGTGAAGGAGCCCTAGTCTCTATGGAGAAACAGAGTGAAGGAGCCCTAGTCTCTATGGAGAAACAGAGTGAAGGAGCCCTAGTCTCTATGGAGAAACAGAGTGAATGAGCCCTAGTCTCTATAGGGAGAAACAAAGTGAAGGGGCCCTAGTCTCTATGGAGAAACAGAGTGAAGGAGCCCTAGTCTCTATGGAGAAACAGAGTGAAGGAGCCCTAGTCTCTATGGAGAAACAGAGTGAAGGAGCCCTAGTCTCTAGGAAGAAACAGAGTGAAGGAGCCCTAGTCTCTATGGAGAAACAGAGTGAAGGAGCCCTAGTCTCTATGGAGAAACAGAGTGAAGGGGCCCTAGTCTCTATGGAGAAACAGAGTGAAGGGGCCCCAGTCTCTATGGAGAAACAGAGTGAAGGAGCCCTAGTCTCTATGGAGAAACAGAGTGAAGGGGCCCTAGTCTCTAGGAATGATCAGAGTGAAGGGGCCCTAGTCTCTATGGAGAAACAGAGTGAAGGAGCCCTAGTCTCTATAGGGAGAAACAGAGTGAAGGAGACCTAGTCTCTATGGAGAAACAGAGTGAGGGGCCCTAGTCTCTAGGGAGAAACAGAGTGAAGGGGCCCTAGTCTCTAGGGAGAAACAGAGTGAAGGAGCCCTAGTCTCTATAGGAAGAAACAGAGTGAAGGAGCCCTAGTCTCTAGGGAGAAACAGAGTGAAGGAGCCCTAGTCTCTATGGAGAAACAGAGTGAAGGGGCCCTAGTCTCTAGGGAGAAACAGAGTGAAGGAGCCCTAGTCTCTAGGGAGAAACAGAGTGAAGGAGCCCTAGTCTCTATAGGAAGAAACAGAGTGAAGGAGCCCTAGTCTCTATTGAGAAACAGAGTGAAGGAGCCCAAGTCTCTATAGGGAGAAACAGAGTGAAGGGGCCCTAGTCTCTATGGAGAAACAGAGTGAAGGAGCCCTAGTCTCTAGGGAGAAACAGAGTGAAGGAGCCCTAGTCTCTATGGAGAAACAGAGTGAAGGAGCCCTAGTCTCTAAGGAGAAACAGAGTGAAGGAGCCCTAGTCTCTAGGGAGAAACAGAGTGAAGGAGCCCTAGTCTCTATGGAGAAACAGAGTGAAGTAGTCCTAGTCTCTAAGGAGAAACAGAGTGAAGGAGCCCTAGTCTCTATGGAGAAACAGAGTGAAGGAGCCCTAGTCTCTATAGGGAGAAACAGAGTGAAGGAGCCCTAGTCTCTATGGAGAAACAGAGTGAAGGAGCCCTAGTCTCTATGGAGAAACAGAGTGAAGGAGCCCTAGTCTCTAGGGAGAAACAGAGTGAAGGAGCCCTAGTCTCTAGGGAGAAACAGAGTGAAGGAGCCCTAGTCTCTAGGGAGAAACAGAGTGAAGGAGCCCTAGTCTCTATGGAGAAACAGAGTGAAGGAGCCCTAGTCTCTATGGAGAAACAGAGTGAAGGAGCCCTAGTCTCTATGGAGAAACAGAGTGAAGGAGCCCTAGTCTCTATGGAGAAACAAAGTGAAGGAGACCTAGTCTCTATGGAGAAACAGAGTGAAGGAGACCTAGTCTCTATAGGGAGAAACAGAGTGAAGGAGCCCTAGTCTCTATGGAGAAACAGAGTGAAGGAGCCCTAGTCTCTATAGGGAGAAACACAGTGAAGGAGCCCTATTCTCTATAGGGAGAAACAGAGTGAAGGGGCCCTAGTCTCTATGGAGAAACAGAGTGAAGGAGCCCTAGTCTCTATGGAGAAACAGAGTGAAGGAGCCCTAGTCTCTAGGGAGAAACAGAGTGAAGGGGCCCTAGTCTCTAGGGAGAAACAGAGTGAAGGGGCCCTAGTCTCTAGGGAGAAACAGAGTGAAGGAGTTCTAGTCTCTATGAAGAAACAGAGTGAAGGAGCCCTAGTCTCTATGGATAAACAGAGTGAAGGAGCCCTAGTCTCTATGGAGAAACAGCGTGAAGGAGCCCTAGTCTCTATGGAGAAACAGAGTGAAGGAGCCCTAGTTTCTAGGGAGAATCAGAGTGAAGGAGTCCTAGTCTCTATGGAGAAACAGAGTGAAGGGGCCCTAGTCTCTGTAGGGAAACAGAGTGAAGGAGCCCTAGTCTCTATGGAGAAACAGAGTGAAGGGGCCCTAGTCTCTAGGGAGAAACAGAGTGAAGGAGCCCTAGTCTCTATGGAGAAACAGAGTGAAGGAGCCCTAGTCTCTATGGAGAAACAGAGTGAAGGAGCCCTAGTCTCTATGGAGAAACAGAGTGAAGGAGCCCTAGTCTCTATGGAGAAACAGAGTGAAGGAGCCCTAGTCTCTATGGAGAAACAGAGTGAAGGAGCCCTAGTCTCTATGGAGAAACAGAGTGAAGGGGCCCTAGTCTCTGTAGGGAAACAGAGTGAAGGAGCCCTAGTCTCTATGGAGAAACAGAGTGAAGGGGCCCTAGTCTCTATGGAGAAACAGAGTGAAGGAGCCCTAGTCTCTAGGGAGAAACAGAGTGAAGGGGCCCTAGTCTCTAGGGAGAAACAGAGTGAAGGGGCCCTAGTCTCTAGGGAGAAACAGAGTGAAGGAGTTCTAGTCTCTATGAAGAAACAGAGTGAAGGAGCCCTAGTCTCTATGGATAAACAGAGTGAAGGAGCCCTAGTCTCTATGGAGAAACAGCGTGAAGGAGCCCTAGTCTCTATGGAGAAACAGAGTGAAGGAGCCCTAGTTTCTAGGGAGAATCAGAGTGAAGGAGTCCTAGTCTCTATGGAGAAACAGAGTGAAGGGGCCCTAGTCTCTGTAGGGAAACAGAGTGAAGGAGCCCTAGTCTCTATGGAGAAACAGAGTGAAGGGGCCCTAGTCTCTAGGGAGAAACAGAGTGAAGGAGCCCTAGTCTCTATGGAGAAACAGAGTGAAGGAGCCCTAGTCTCTATGGAGAAACAGAGTGAAGGAGCCCTAGTCTCTATGGAGAAACAGAGTGAAGGAGCCCTAGTCTCTATGGAGAAACAGAGTGAAGGAGCCCTAGTCTCTATGGAGAAACAGAGTGAAGGAGCCCTAGTCTCTATGGAGAAACAGAGTGAAGGGGCCCTAGTCTCTGTAGGGAAACAGAGTGAAGGAGCCCTAGTCTCTATGGAGAAACAGAGTGAAGGGGCCCTAGTCTCTATGGAGAAACAGAGTGAAGGAGCCCTAGTCTCTTTTGAGAAACAGAGTGAAGGAGCCCTAGTCTCTATAGGGAGAAACAGAGTGAAGGAGCCCTAGTCTCTTTTGAGAAACAGAGTGAAGGAGCCCTAGTCTCTTTTGAGAAACAGAGTGAAGGAGCCCTAGTCTCTATGGAGAAACAGAGTGAAGGAGCCCTAGTCTCTATGGAGAAACAGAGTGAAGGAGCCCTAGTCTCTAGGGAGAAACAGAGTGAAGGAGCCCTAGTCTCTATGGAGAAACAGAGTGAAGGAGCCCTAGTCTCTATGGAGAAACAGAGTGAAGGAGCCCTAGTCTCTATGGAGAAACAGAGTGAAGGAGCCCTAGTCTCTATGGAGAAACAGAGTGAAGGAGTCCTAGTCTCTATAGGGAGAAACAGAGTGAAGGAGCCCTAGTCTCTAGGGAGAAACAGAGTGAAGGAGCCCTAGTCTCTATGGAGATACAGAGTGAAGGGGCCCTAGTCTCTATGGAGAAACAGAGTGAAGGAGACCTAGTCTCTATGGAGAAACAGAGTGAAGGAGCCCTAGTCTCTAGGGAGAAACAGAGTGAAGGAGCCCTAGTCTCTATGGAAAAACAGAGTGAAGGGGCCCTAGTCTCTATGGAGAAACAGATTGAAGGAGTCCTAGTCTCTAGGGAGAAACAGAGTGAAGGAGTCCTAGTCTCTATGGAGAATCAGAGTGAAGGAGCCCTAGTCTCTAGGGAGAAACAGAGTGAAGGAGCCCTAGTCTCTATAGGGAGAAACAGAGTGAAGGGGCCCTAGTCTCTATGGAGAAACAGAGTGAAGGAGCCCTAGTCTCTATGGAGAAACAGAGTGAAGGAGCCCTAGTCTCTAGGGAGAAACAGAGTGAAGGAGCCATAGTCTCTATGGAGAAACAGAGTGAAGGAGCCCTAGTCTCTATGGAGAAACAGAGTGAAGGAGCCCTAGACTCTATGGAGAAACAGAGTGAAGGAGCCCTAGTCTCTATGGAGAAACAGAGTGAAGGAGCCCTAGTCTCTATGGAGAAACAGAGTGAAGGAGCCCTAGTCTCTATGGAGAATCAGAGTGAAGGGGCCCTAGTCTCTATGGAGAAACAGAGTGAAGGAGCCCTAGTCTCTATGGAGAAACAGAGTGAAGGAGCCCTAGTCTCTATAGGGAGAAACAGAGTGAAGGAGCCCTAGTCTCTATAGGGAGAAACAGAGTGAAGGAGTCCTAGTCTCTATAGGGAGAAACAGAGTGAAGGAGCCCTAGTCTCTAGGGAGAATCAGAGTGAAGGAGTCCTAGTCTCTATGGAGAAACAGAGTTAAGGAGCCCTAGTCTCTATGGAGAAACAGAGTGAAGGAGACCTAGTCTCTATAGGGAGAAACAGAGTGAAGGAGCCCTAGTCTCTAAAGGGAGAAACAGAGTGA
>NW_026601221.1:50000-67398 GCF_029448725.1 Salvelinus fontinalis
GGCTAGTAATCATGGAGGTTAGCGTGTCTCGCTCTTCTCTCCACCTCCCCACCTCTACCCCCTGGTGTTTGTCCTGAGTGCCAGGCTAGTAATCATGGAGGTTAGGGTGTCTGGCTCTTCTCTCCACCTCCCCACCTCTACCCCCTGGTGTTCGTCCTTAGTGACAGGCTAGTAATCATGGAGGTTAGGGTGTCTGGCTCTTCTCTCCACCCCCCCACCTCTACCCCCTGGTGTTTGTCCTGAGTGCCAGGCTAGTAATCATGGAGGTTAGGGTGTCTGGCTCTTCTCTCCACCCCCCCACCTCTACCCCCTGGTGTTTGTCCTGAGTGCCAGGCTAGTAATCATGGAGGTTAGGGTGTCTGGCTCTTCTCTCCACCCCCCCAACTCTACCCCCTGGTGTTTGTCCTGAGTGCCAGACTAGTAATCATGGAGGTTAGGGTGTCTGGCTCTCCTCCTCTATGATAATCATACACAGTGGTTAATCTCACAGGGTCTTGTTATCACGCCTGACGTTAGATGAAGGGGGGGGGGGGTAAATTAGAAAGACTGTCTCCTCTCTCACATCCGTTTTGTGTTTTGGTAATTAATTGGTCCGAGGGGCTGAATTCTCCTCCAAGCTTGTGCTCTTTACCAACCCTTGACAGTCATTGTTGGATAACTCTGGGTTCCACTGTGTTACTGCCTGGTTTCCTGCCTAATGAATTTCACCAGAGACCTCTAGGGCCGGTCTTTAAACAAACGCAATTAGAGGCGTCAACGGGCCCCGACGCAACCTCAGGTTCAACCTCGCGTTCAGATGTTTACAGTTAATTACTGCTGCTTTTAAACCAACGGCTTGTTGAAACCGGATTTTCTGGTCAAATTCTACTGCGCTCCTTCTGTCAGACACCTTATCTCTAATTTAACATCAGACACACGTCTGTCTCTCTCTCTTCGCCATCTTTCTCTCTATCTCTCTCTCTCTCTCTCTCTCACACTCTTCCCCTCTCTCTATCTCTCTCTTCCCCCATATCTCTCTCTCTCTCTTCTCTCATCTCTCTCTCTATCTTCCCCCAACTCTCTCTCTCTCTTCCCCATCTCTCTCTCTCTCTCTTCCCAATCTCTCTCTCTCTCTCTCTCTCTCTCTCTCTCTCTCTCTCTCTCTTCCCCATCTCTCTCTCTCTCTCTTCCCCATCTCTCTCTCTCTCTCTTCCCCCACCTCTCTCTCTCTCTATCTCTTCCTCATCTCTCTCTCTCTCTCTTCCCCCATCTCTCTCTCTCCTTCCCCCTCTCAGTTCTCTCTCTCTCTCTTCCCCATCTCTCTCTCTCTCTCTTCCCCCACCTCTCTCTCTCTCTCTCTCTCTCTCTCTCTCTCTCTCTCTCTCTCTCTCTCTCTCTCTCTCTCTCTCTCTATCTATCTTCCCCATCTCTCTCTCTCTCTCTCTTCCCCCATCTTTCTCTCTCTCTCTTCCCCATCTCTCTCTCTCCTCCCCATCTCTCTCTCTCTCTCTCTTCCCCCACCTCTCTCTCTCTCTTCCCCATCTCTCTCTCTCTCTTCCCCCATCTCTCTCTCTCTCTCTTCCCCATCTCTCTCTCTCTCTTCTCTCATCTCTCTCTCTCTCTCTTCCCCCATCTCTCTCTCTCTCCCCCTCCCTCCCTCCTCTCTTTTCGTCCCAACCGTCTGTCTGACCTAGTGTGTGTACCAGTCTATATGTTTTGTCGTTTAGCCACTCAGATTGGTGGCAGATTGTATTACGGATTACGATTTGAAATGTAAATGAAAGGCTGTCTATCTTTGTGTGTGAGTGTGTGTGTGTGTGTGTGTGTGTGTGTGTGTGTGTGTGTGTGTGTGTGTGTGTGTGTGTGTGTGTGTGTGTGAGATGTGTAGCCACGTCTTAAAGAGTTCATCTTTAATCCTATCACTATGCCCGTGTCTCCTCTGATATCTGCCGTCCTTTCTCTCTCCAGTTTATCCAGTGGAGAGACAGACTAAGCCATTCACGGGCAACGCAATTAGCCATTTTCAATCATCAAGTAATTACCTCATTTTACATGTTAAGTATATGTGGTTAGCTGCTGTGCTGAGAGGCTGTGATGTGGGAGACAGGTCATTGTGTTTAGTGAGAGGATGTGATGGGGTAGACAGGTCAATGTGATGGGGGTAGACAGGTCATTGTGATTAGTGAGAGGCTGTGATGGGGGAGACAGGTCAATGTGATGGGGTAGACAGGTCAGTGTGTTTAGTTAGAGGATGTGATGGGGTAGACAGGTCATTGTGTTTAGTGAGAGGATGTGATGCGGTAGACAGGTCAATGTGATGGGGTAGACAGGTCAATGTGATGGGGTAGACAGGTCAATGTGATGGGGGAGACAGGTCAATGTGTTTAGTGAGAGGCTGTGATGGGGGAAGACAGGTCAATGTGATGGGGTAGACAGGTCAATGTGATGGGGTAGACAGATCAATGTGATGGGATAGACAGGTCAATGTGACGGGGTAGACAGGTCAATGTGTTTAGTGAGAGGCTGTGATGGGGGAGACAGGTCAATGTGATGGGGTAGACAGGTCAATGTGTTTAGTGAGGGGCTGTGATGGGGGTAGACAGGTCAATGTGACGGGGTAGACAGGTCAATGTGTTTAGTGAGGGGCTGTGATGGGGGTAGACAGGTCTATGTGTTTAGTTAGAGGCTGTGATGGGGGAGACAGGTCAATGTGATGGGGTAGACAGGTCAATGTGATGGGGGAGACAGGTCAATGTGATGGGGTAGACAGGTCTATGTGTTTAGTGAGAGGCTGTGATGGGGGAAGACAGGTCAATGTGATGGGGGTAGACAGGTCAATGTGATGGGGTAGACAGGTCAATGTGATGGGGTAGACAGGTCCATGTGTTTAGTGAGAGGCTGTGATGGGGGTAGACAGGTCAATGTGATGGGGGAGACAGGTCAATGTGATGGGGTAGACAGGTCCATGTGTTTAGTGAGAGGCTGTGATGGGGGTAGACAGGTCAATGTGATGGGGTAGACTGGTCAATGTGTTTAGTGAGAGGCTGTGATGGAGAAGATAGGTCAGTGTGTTTAGTGAGAGGCTGTGATGGGGGTAGACAGGTCAATGTGTTTAGTGAGAGGCTGTGATGGGGTAGACAGGTCAATGTGATGGGGTAGACAGGTCAATGTGATGGGAGAGACAGGTCAATGTGATGGGGGAGACAGGTCAATGTGTTTAGTGAGAGGCTGTGATGGGGTAGACAGGTCAATGTGATGGGGTAGACAGGTCAATGTGATGGGGTAGACAGGTCAATGTGTTTAGTGAGAGCCTGTGATGGGGACGACAGCCCAATGTGTTTAGTGAGAGGCTGTGATGGGGGTAGACAGGTCAGTGTGTTTAGTGAGAGGCTGTGATGGGGTAGACAGGTCAATGTGATTGGGTAGACAGGTCAGTGTGTTTAGTGAGAGGCTGTGATGGGGGTAGACAGGTCAATGTGATGGGGAAGACAGGTTATTGTGTTTAGTGAGAGGCTGTGAAGGGGTAGACAGGTCAATGTGATGGGGTAGAAAGGTCAATGTGATGGGGGAGACAGGTCAATGTGATGGGGTAGACAGGTCAATGTGATGGGGTAGACAGGTCAATGTGATGGGGTAGACAGGTCCATGTGATGGGGTAGACAGGTCAATGTGATGGGGGGAGACAGGTCAATGTGTTTAGTGAGAGGCTGTGATGGGGTAGACAGGTCAATGTGATGGGGTAGACAGGTCAATGTGATGGGGTAGACAGGTCAATGTGATGGGGAAGACAGGTCAATGTGATGGGGGAGACAGGTCAATGTGATGGGGGTAGACAGGTCAATGTGTTTAGTGAGAGGCTGTGATGGGGTAGACAGGTCAATGTGATGGGGTAGACAGGTCAATGTGTTTAGTGAGAGGCTGTGATGGAGTAGACAGGTCTAGGTGTTTAGTGAGAGGATGTGATGGGGTAGACAGGTCAATGTGATGGGGGAGACAGGTCAATGTGATGGGGTAGACAGGTCAATGTGATGGGGTAGACAGGTCAATGTGATGGGGGTAGACAGGTCAATGTGATGGGGTAGACAGGTCAGTGTGATGGGGTAGACAGGTCAATGTGATGGGGTAGACAGGTCAATGTGATGGGGTAGACAGGTCAATGTGATGGGGTAGACAGGTCAATGTGATGGGGTAGACAGGTCAATGTGATGGGGGAGACAGGTCAATGTGATGGGGGAGACAGGTCAATGTGATGGGGGAGACAGGTCAATGTGATGGGGGAGACAGGTCAATGTGATGGGGGAGACAGGTCAATGTGATGGGGTGGACAGGTCAATGTGATGGGGGTAGACAGGTCAATGTGATGGGGTAGACAGGTCAATGTGTTTAGTGAGAGGCTGTGATGGGGTAGACAGGTCAATGTGATGGGGTAGACAGGTCAATGTGTTTAGTGAGAGGCTGTGATGGAGTAGACAGGTCTAGGTGTTTAGTGAGAGGATGTGATGGGGTAGACAGGTCAATGTGATGGGGGAGACAGGTCAATGTGATGGGGTAGACAGGTCAATGTGATGGGGTAGACAGGTCAATGTGATGGGGGTAGACAGGTCAATGTGATGGGGTAGACAGGTCAATGTGATGGGGTAGACAGGTCAATGTGATGGGGTAGACAGGTCAATGTGATGGGGTAGACAGGTCAATGTGATGGGGGAGACAGGTCAATGTGATGGGGGAGACAGGTCAATGTGATGGGGGAGACAGGTCAATGTGATGGGGGAGACAGGTCAATGTGATGGGGGAGACACGTCAATGTGATGGGGTGGACAGGTCAATGTGATGGGGGTAGACAGGTCAATGTGATGGGGTAGACAGGTCAATGTGATGGGGGTAGACAGGTCAATGTGATGGGGTAGACAGGTCAATGTGATGGGGGAGACAGGTCAATGTGTTTAGTGAGAGGCTGTGATGGGGTAGACAGGTCAATGTGATGGGGGGAGACAGGTCAATGTGATGGGGGGAGACAGGTCAATGTGATGGGGTAGACAGGTCAATGTGATGGGGGGAGACAGGTCAATGTGATGAGGGTAGACAGGTCAATGTGATGGGGTAGACAGGTCAGTGTGTTTAGTGAGAGGCTGTGATGGGGGAGACAGGTCATTGTGATGGGGAAGACAGGTCAGTGTGTTTAGTGAGAGGCTGTGATGGGGTAGACAGGTCTATGTGATGGGGGTAGACAGGTCAATGTGATGGGGTAGACAGGTCAATGTGATGGGGTAGACAGGTCAGTGTGTTTAGTGAGAGGCTGTGATGGGGTAGACAGGTCAATGTGATGGGGTAGACAGGTCAATGTGATGGGGTAGACAGCTCAATGTGATGGGGTAGACAGGTCAATGTGATGGGGTAGACAGGTCAATGTGATGGGGTAGACAGGTCAGTGTGTTTAGTGAGGGGCTGTAATGGGGGTAGACAGGTCAATGTGATGGGGTAGACAGGTCAATGTGATGGGGTAGACAGGTCAGTGTGTTCTCCTCCTGAGGTCACTGAGCCACGGAACAGGAAGTTGACCCCCCCCCCCCATCTCCTCCTGAGGTCACTGAGCCATGGAACAGGAAGTTGACCCCTCCCCCCCTCATCTCCTCCTGAGGTCACTGAGCCACGGAACAGGAAGTTGACCCCCCCCCCCATCTCCTCCTGAGGTCACTGAGCCACGGAACAGGAAGTTGATTCCATTTTGACCTTGGCAGGATCCTGGTTTCCCCACCTGCTCAGTGGACCGTCTCTCTCTCCGTCCTTCCTTCCCTCTCTGTCTTTCTGTCTCTCCTCCATCCTTCCTTCCTTCCCTCTCTCCTTCCCTCTCTGTCTTTCTGTCTCTCCTCCATCCTTCCTTCCCTCTCTGTCTTTCTGTCTCTCCTCCATCCTTCCTTCCCTCTCTGTCTTTCTGTCTCTCCTCCATCCTTCCTTCCCTCTCTGTCTTTCTGTCTCTCCTCCCTCCTTCCTTCCCTCTCTGTCTTTCTGTCTCTCCTCCATCCTTCCTTCCCTCTCTGTCTTTCTGTCTCTCCTCCTTCCTTCCTTCCCTCTCTGTCTTTCTGTCTCTCCTCCATCCTTCCTTCCCTCTCTGTCTTTCTGTCTCTCCTCCATCCTTCCTTCCTTCCCTCTCTGTCTTTCTGTCTCTCCTCCATCCTTCCTTCCCTCTCTGTCTTTCTGTCTCTCCTCCTTCCTTCCTTCCCTCTCTGTCTTTCTGTCTCTCCATCCTTCCTTCCTTCCCTCTCTGTCTTTCTGTCTCTCCTCCATCCTTCCTTCCCTCTCTGTCTTTCTGTCTCTCCTCCTTCCTTCCTTCCCTCTCTGTCTTTCTGTCTCTCCTCCATCCTTCCTTCCCTCTCTGTCTTTCTGTCTCTCCTCCATCCTTCCTTCCCTCTCTGTCTTTCTGTCTCTCCTCCATCCTTCCTTCCCTATCTGTCTTTCTGTCTCTCCTCCTTCCTTCCTTCCCTCTCTGTCTTTCTGTCTCTCCTCCATCCTTCCTTCCCTCTCTGTCTTTCTGTCTCTCCTCCATCCTTCCTTCCCTCTCTGTCTTTCTGTCTCTCCTCCTTCCTTCCTTCCCTCTCTGTCTTTCTGTCGCTCCTCCTTCCTTCCTTCCCTCTCTGTCTTTCTGTCTCTCCTCCTTCCTTCCTTCCCTCTCTGTCTTTCTGTCTCTCCTCCATCCTTCCTTCCCTCTCTGTCTTTCTGTCTCTCCTCCATCCTTCCTTCCCTCCTTCCTTCTCTCTCTTCTCTCTCGCCCTCCTTCACGTTCTGTTCCTCGTAGAAGGCGCCTGCCCGCCGGCCGCGTTGGTAGCGCAGCGACACGTTCCAGAGGCCCTGTACGAACCGTGGGATTAAACCAGAGAATCCTGTATGACTGGTGTCACATGTCCGCCAGGCAGTGGGGCCTCTCTGCCTCCTCTGCCTCTCCTACATTCTCTGTAGCTCCCAGAACGGAGCAGGGAGCTGGGCTGGGAAGAGGGATAGAGGAGGGTTGAGGGTGAAGATCGGGTACAGGCTTTTAGGCAATCTAAATATTTTAATGCCATATGGGATTGGGATTAAATGTAGGGGGGGGGGGGGGGATCTGTGGATCTGGTTGCGGGTTTACAGTTGGTCTACATCCCAAATGACATCCTATGCCCTAGATAGTGCACTACTTTTGACCAGCCAAATGGCACACTATGCCCTAGATAGTACACTACTTTGGACCAGCCAAATGGCACACTATGCCCTAGATAGTGCACTACTTTGGACCAGCCAAATGGCACACTATGCCCTAGATAGTGCACTACTTTGGACCAGCCATATGGCACACTATGCCCTAGATAGTGCACTACTTTGGACCAGAGCCCGGGGCCATTTGGGTTCCGTTTGGGATGTAGATTTTACAGTGAGGTTAAACCTCTTGGCATGTGGCGAAGCTTCCTCTTCTTAGTTCCTCTACAATGTATTCTTCTGAGGTTTGCTCAGTAATTTAATTTGAGGTAATTGTAGAGAGGATCTATAATTAAAGGGATTAAAAATGCAATTTATAAATGGGCCAGAGAAGAGAAGTAGAGATGAAGAGGAAGGCTCTGGCTCCTTTGGCTCACTCCTTCCCCTCCCTCCCTCCCTCACTCCCTTGTTCCCTCGTTCCCTTCTTCCCTCTTTCCCCTCCTTCCCTCCTTCCCTCACTCACTCACTCCCAACCTTAAAACCAGAACAAAATACTTGTAATTCATTTTCCAAAATAAAGAAATGACCTCACTACGTTTTAATTGAACCATTGCAAAAATAGATAATGCAGTCCATTTGGAAAGTATTCAGACCCCTTGACTTTTTCTACATTTTGTTACGTTACAGCCTTTTTCTAAAATGAATTAAATAAATGTTTTTACTGATCAATCTACACACGTTATCCCATAATGACAAAGCAAAAACAGGAATTTTTGAAAATGTTAGCAAATTTATCATTTTCTATTTATTTTAAATATCACAATTACATAAGTATTCAGACCCTTTACTCAGTACTTTGTTGAAGCACCTTTGGCAGCGATTACAGCCTCGAGTCTTCTTGGGTACGACGCTACAAGCTTGGCACACCTGTATTTGGGGAGTTTCTCCCATTCTTCTCTGCAGATCCTCTCAAGCTCTGTCAGGTTGGTTGGGGAGCGTCGCTGACAAGCTATTTTCAGGTCTCTCCAGTGATGGGGGCGGCAGGCAGCCTAGTGGTTAGCACGTTGGGCCAGTAACCGAAAGGTTGCTAGATCGAATCCCCGAGCTGACAAGGTAAAAATCTGTCATTCTGCCCCAGAACAAGACAGGTAACCCGCTGTTCCCCGGTCGGCCGTCTTTGTAAATAAGAACTTGTTCTTAACTGACTTGCTGAGTTAAATAAAGGTTAAATAAAATAAGATGGTTGATCGGGTTCAAGTCCAGGGTCTGGCTGGGCCACTCAAGAACATTCTGAGACTTGTCCTGAAGCCACTCCTGCATCGTCATGGCTGTGTGCTTAGGGTCGTTGTCCTATTGGAAGTTGAACTTTCACCCCAGTCTGAGGTCCTGAGCGCTCTGGAGCAGGTTTTCATCTGCTCCAGAGGATCTCTCTGTACTTTGCTCCGTTCATCTTTCCCTCGATCCTGACTATCCTCCTAGTCTCTGTCGCTGAAAAACATAATTTAAAGCATGATGTTGCCAATCTTGATTTTCATCAGACCAGAGAATCCTATTTTTTTTTGGTCTGAGAGCGCTTTAAGTGCCTTTTGGCAAACTCCAAGCGGGCTGTCATGTGCTTAACAAAATGTGGACAAGTCAAAGGGTCTGAATACTTTCCGAATGCCACTGCATCTGGCTACCATGGAAAGGTAAACACATGTCTAGTTGTCGAAAAGTTTGTGTGTCTAGTTGTCATATCCCAATTTACCTATTTGATTTATGGCCCTGCCTACACTGAACAACTTCATTATTTTTAAAAACATGAGAAAAAAATATTCCATTTTATTTGGAATGACAAGCCAGACAAAAATTAAACGGGCAAATTTGTTTCATGACTATGAATTCAGACGCCTAAAATGATAAAATATTAAAAGCATTGAACCTCTCGTTAAATGCTTCAGTCATACAACAGTTCAGTTTAAATCCAAACTGATTCTCGAGCAGATTAGTGCGAATGTCTCACCCGATGTTCAAAAATGACAATTTTCTCTTTATTCAGATTACAACCTCTCACTTTAGTAAATAATCTCCAAAATATCAGTATTTTCAAAATAAGCCGTAGAAAGCAAGTTGCAATTTCAGGTTAATCCGCCAGGAAAAAAAAAAAAAATATTGCAACAAATATTATTGTTAAACTCAAATATAGTAATTTATTTAAAAAAAAATATATGTACAGTTTATATATTTTGGAGATGTATTTTTCTTATAAACGGTACACTCTTTGCACTTAAGACCAAAATTGTTTAACCTGTTTGGCGTGCAAGCCCGACCTCGGACCGAAAATGACACCCCTGCAGGGCGCGAAATTCAAAATCTATTTTTTAAAAATATTTAACTTTTACACATTAACAAGTCCAATACAGCATTTGAAAGATAAACATCTTGTCAATCCAGCCAACATGTCCGATTTTTTAAATGTTTTACAGAGAAAACACCACATATATTTATGTTAGCTCACCACCAAATACAAAAGTGGACAGACACGTATGAATTATGATTATGAAGTATGAATTATGATTGAAGTAGCATGCACAACCAACCGAAATAAACTAAAACCAACCTAAAGAGCCCAGAAAAAACGACCTCAGATGACAGTCATATAACATGTTACACAATAAATCTATGTTTTGTTCATAAAAAGTGCATATTTTAGCTATAAATCAGTTTTACATTGATGCTACCCAAAAATGCTAATACATAGCTTGAGTCTGAATCCAGCCGGGAGTAGCCAGAGAAAATACATACACCAACGTCGGCTACTAATTACACCTCATAAAACATTTCAGAAAAACATATGGTGGATAACTAATGAAAGACAGATATCTTGTGAATACAGACAACATTTCCGATTTTTGAAGTGTTTTACAGCGAAAACACAATATATCGTTATATTAGCTAACATCATAAGCTAGCATAAGGCAGCATTGATTCTAGTCAAGCGCTAGCCTAGCACAGTTAGCAGAGTTAGCATTCAACAGTTCGACATATATATGAAAAAGCATCCCAAATTGGGTCTTATCTTTCTTGGTACTCCATCAGAATGTTGTAACGGGGTCCAATGTCCAGTAGAGTCTTTAGTTGGGTTCCAGAACGAATTATTTCCCTCTTTGGTTAGCTAGCACGATAGCATTGCTGCGCTAGAAAGCTTTTCTTCAAAAAATTCTTCCGTCGTTTCACATCTAAAGTCCAGAATAAATTGCAATAATATAATTAAAGTATATTGAAAAAACATACTTTAGGATGATTTTGTGACATGTATCAAATAATATCGTAGTCAGGCATCATATTCAACGTTATCTACCTTGTTCCAGAAGCCGAGATCAAATTATCCTTCGCGCCCGGATTTTTATTTTAACTGCGCAGGTCTCACAAGAAGTTGTGTTATTCAGTCCAGGGACGAGATATTCGACTCCTTTCAATTCTCACTTCCGCATTACAGTCTGACGAACGCCTCTGACGTGTCCCTATGGTCACAAGTCAAATGGCCTTTTATAGAGAAGGTCTTAAAGAGACACATCGCATTTTGGGAAACTCAATTCGGCTGGGAAAATGGCTGTAAAAATATTTCTGTTCGACTTAGAGAAACAATTCAAACCTTTTTAGAAACTACAGACTGTTATCTATCCAACAGTAGTAAATATATGCATATTGGAAAATAAAAAGTTTCTTAGGAGGCCGTTTGAAAATGTGCACACATTTTCCAGTTTTTTCAATATTCAGCGTGCAGCCATAACAGGTTAAAGACATGTTTTGATCAATAACAAAAGTTTTCAGTTTCATTTAAGGACCAACAAAATGTACAGCTGCCCCGTACAGGTTACAAAATAGTTGGGGAGAGATTTTTGATGTACGGATTCCACGGCACAGTGTTAATGAACTGATACACAAAGCCATGATGGATTCAACACTTTTAACATGCACCATTACCAACCAATATAATGTTATATATATATATATATATATATATACAGTGGGGCAAAAAAAGTATTTAGTCAGCCACCAAATTGTGCAAGTTCTCCCACTTAAAAATATGAGAGAGGCCTGTAATTTTCATCATAGGTACACTTCAACTATGACAGACAAAATGAGAAAAAAAAAATCCAGAAAATCACATTGTAGGATTTTTAATGAATTTATTTGCAAATTATGGTGGAAAATAAGTATTTAGTCAATAACAAAAGTTTATCTCAATACTTTGTTATATACCCTTTAGACGAGGAACTGTAACGGTTGCTGACAATTACATGGATAGAACCCACCATCTCTATAGATAATATCATCTCTGATCTAGTCCCCCGCTGCCAACCCTTGATTCAACCTTGTCCATCAGTAGATGTCCTTCGGTCATTACATTAGTCTTCCTGGTGAGGAACGGGGGGGATACAGAGTGTATCATTCTCTGTGACGATCCCCTGTGACTGTCTCATTCTCTCAACAAGTTATCTGTCTCTCTACAGATATCAGACTCCAAAAAACATTTCGGTTTAAGTTAAGGGGTTTAAGGTCTGAGATGGACATGTAACAGACGTCTTCCTTCCCCGTCCACAACGCTGTAGCATAAACCTACTGGACGCCCGTCCACAACGCTGTAGCATAAACCTACTGGACGCCCGTCCCCAACGCTGTAGCATAAACCTACTGGACGCCCGTCCACAATGCTGTAGGATAAACCTACTGGACGCCCGTCCACAACGCTGTAGCATAAACCTACTGGACGCCCGTTCCCAACGCTGTAGCATAAACCTACTGGACGCCCGTCCACAATGCTGTAGCATAAACCTACTGGACGCCCGTCCCCAACGCTGTAGCATTACATAAACCTACTGGACGCCCGTCCACAATGCTGTAGGATAAACCTACTGGACGCCCGTCCACAACGCTGTAGCATAAACCTACTGGACGCCCGTCCACAACGCTGTAGCATAAACCTACTGGACGCCCGTCCACTACGCTGTAGGATTACATAAACCTACTGGACGCCCGTCCACAATGCTGTAGGATAAACCTACTGGACGCCCGTCCACAACGCTGTAGCCTTACATAAACCTACTGGACGCCCGTCCCCAACGCTGTAGCATTACATAAACCTACTGGACGCCCGTCCACAACGCTGTAGGATAAACCTACTGGACGCCCGTCCACAACGCTGTAGCATAAACCTACTGGACGCCCATCCACAATGCTGTAGCATTACATAAACCTACTGGACGCCCGTCCCCAACGCTGTAGCATTACATAAACCTACTGGACGCCCATCCACAACGCTGTAGCATAAACCTACTGGACGCCCGTCCCCAACGCTGTAGCATTACATAAACCTACTGGACGCCCGTCCACAACGCTGTAGCATAAACCTACTGGACGCCCGTCCCCAACGCTGTAGCATAAACCTACTGGACGACCGTCCCCAACGCTGTAGCATAAATCTACTGGACGCCCGTCCACAACACTGTAGCATAAACCTACTGGACGCCCATCCACAACGCTGTAGCATTACATAAACCTACTGGACGCCCGTCCCCAACGCTGTAGCATTACATAAACCTACTGGACACCCGTCCCCAACGCTGTAGCATAAACCTACTGGACGCCCGTCCACAACGCTGTAGCATAAACCTACTGGACGCCCGTTCCCAACGCTGTAGCATTACATAAACCTACTGGACGCCCGTCCCCAACGCTGCAGCATTACATAAACCTACTGGACGCCCGTCCACAATGCTGTAGCATTACATAAACCTACTGGACGCCCGTCTACAACACTGTAGCATAAACCTACTGGACGCCCGTCCACAACGCTGTAGCATAAACCTACTGGACGCCCGTCCACAATGCTGTAGCATAAACCTACTGGACGCCCATCCACAACGCTGTAGCATTACATAAACCTACTGGACGCCCATCCACAATGCTGTAGCATTACATAAACCTACTGGACGCCCGTCCCCAACGCTGTAGCATTACATAAACCTACTGGATGGTAACAGCGCTCAACGTTGCCCCAAGTGGCCGGTTCTGACGTCGTCTCCTGACGTACTGCTTCCCTGTTTATCTTCACCAGCCTCCTGAGAGGAGTGTCTGGCTCCCCGGCCTTCATTTCTGACTGGCTGGGGGTCAAGATGGTAAAGGTCAGGGGGAGATGAGGGGTTCAGACAGGGCAAAGTTTGTTATCACACTATTTCACTCCAGCAGAGGTCGTTGACCCCATCATGGTGTCAGAGTGGCTGCTGATGTTTTGACCAAAGATGGGAAAATAATGGACTTATACATCACATGTCCCCTGAATGGGAATAGCATGACTAGCAGGGGAGGGTGAAGTTTACAGTTTGCTAGGCATTGTTCTCTCTGTCTCTGTCTCTGTCTCTGTCTCTCTTTGTCTCTCTGTCTCTCTCTCTCTCTCTCTCTCTCTCTCTCTCTCTCTCTCTCTCTCTCTCTCTCTCTCTCTCTCTCTCTCTCTCTCTCTGTCTCTCTCTCTCTCTCTCTCTCTCCGTCCTCTCTCTCTCTCTCTCTCTCTCTCTCTCTCTCTCTCTCTCTCTCTCTCTCTCTCTCTCTCTCTCTCTCTCTCTCTCTCTCTCTCTCTCACACTCTCTCTCTCTCTCTCTCTCTCTCGTCTTTTGTGTTACGTCGGAGACATACTGCAAAATACAAAACCATCAATTACAATCATCCTTGGTTGAAGGTACGGCTGTTACCAAAGTGGCGAGTGTTGCGACATCCAATGAGTGTGTTTAATCAGTACGACTCAGAGAAGGCGCAGGGGTCAGGGGTCAGGTGGCCCTCTCTCACAAGCCACTGTCATTTAATTGCTGCGGCAGATTTCCCCCATGTCTTTTTATAGTTACTTCAAACAGGTATTGTGTTTATTGTTTATGAGATGATGTTTTGTTGTTGGCATGAGTGGGGATGATGTCTGGAAATGGTCTTGAAACACATGAGAAGAGTAATATGTAGCAATATGTCTTCCTCTGGGTTATTGTCTTTGGTGTTTGTCTCCAGCCTAGCAAACTGGTTCATGTTGTCCTTATGTAAGAGGAGGAATAATAATCAGATAGCAGTCTGTGTGAAATAACTGATGAAGTCGTTCCAAGCGTGTGTGTGTGTGTGTGTGTGTGTGTGTGTGTGTGTGTGTGTGTGTGTGTGTGTGTGTGTGTGTGTGTGTGTGTGTGTGTGTGTGTGTGTGTGTGTGTGTGTGTGTGTGTGTGTGCGTGCGTCAGCAGTAGACACCAACTCTTGGTGAGAAAGCGGTTGACATGAACGAGACTGAAGTGCCATCAGGTCATCTCAGAAGTGGTCTCAGCTGATTTTCTGTCTGTGTGCCTCGTTCACCTCTCTCTTCTGTACAGAAGGCTTTCTGAGGATGGTCGGGCAACAGACCCACATAACGGTGAGGGGTCCAGAGGCTTATTGCCTCGTTCAGCTCTCTCTTCTGTACAGAAGGCTTTCTGAGGATGGTCGGTCTACAGACCCACATAACGGTGAGGGGTCCAGAGGCTTATTGCCTCGTTCAGCTCTCTCTTCTGTACAGAAGGCTTTCTGAGGATGTTAGGTCAACAGACTCACATAACGGTGAGGGGTCCAGAGGCTTGGATTCCCCTTCCTTGTGTTTTAGGAGGCCATAGTGATATGAAATCTTGTTGACTATTGGGCTTCTACGAAGGGACATGCTGTATTTGTAAATGAATCGCCTCCGTCGGTAAAGTGATTTTGTTCCACCGTCACAGTTAGAAAGGCACAGGGAGAAAATAATCTGCCGTTTGGCAAAGTGACACGATGAGATGATATGATGAACAAACCGAGCTTCGTCCTGCGATGAGGCGGAGAGCGTTGAGCCCACACAACAGCCTGTGAGAATATGTTATTGTCCGTTGCCAATTTAAAATGTTTGAGTCTAAAATGATTTGATTTGGCAAACCATAAAACAATAGCACTCCGTATGTTGTGTTTGTTCAAAACAGGATTTTGTAGAGGATTTATCTGTCCTGCTCAGAACTGAGATGTTGATTAAATACAACACAAGTTAGTAGCTAGGACACTTCAGTGACAACTCAGTGACCTCTCAGTGACCTCTCAGTGACCTCTCAGTGACAACTCAGTGACAACTCAGTGACCTCTCAGTGACCTCTCAGTGACCTCTCAGTGACCTCTCAGTGACAACTCAGTGACCTCTCAGTGACCTCTCAGTGACAACTCAGGGACAGACAATGTGTCAAGCATCCAAAATGGCACCCTATTCCCTATGCAGTGCACTACTTTTGACCAGGACGTATAGGGCTATGGCACCCTATTCCCTACGCAGTGCACTACTTTTGACCAGGACGTATAGGGCTATGGCACCCTATTCCCTACGCAGTGTACTACTTTTGACCAGGACGTATAGGGCTCTGGCACCCTATTCCCTATGCAGTGCACTACTTTTTACCAGGACGTATAGGGATATGGCACCCTATTCCCTATGCAGTGCACTACTTTTGACAGGACTTATAGGGCTCTGGCACCCTATTCCCTATGCAGTGCACTACTTTTGACCAGGACTTATAGGGCTCTGGCACCATATTCCCTATGCAGTGCACTACTTTTGACCAGGACTTATAGGGCTCTGGCACCCTATTCCCTATGCAGTGCACTACTTTTGACCAGGACTTATAGGGCTCTGTAGTGCACAATTTCCTGTGTAAAGTCAAGTTTAGTTCTAAAACATTATTTTTGAAGTTGCCAGATTGTTTTAGGTCTAGAGAGGAGAGAGAGAGAGAGAGAGGAGAGAGAGAGAGGAGAGAGAGAGAGAGGAGGGAGAGAGAGAGAGAGAGGAGTGAGAGAGAGGAGAGAGAGAGAGAGAGAGAGAGAGAGAGAGAGAGAGAGAGAGAGAGAGAGAGAGAGAGAGAGAGAGAGAGAGAGAGAGAGAGAGAGACAGAGAGACAGAGAGACAGAGAGACAGAGAGACAGAGAGACAGAGATTGAGAGAGAGTCATTTAATAGTTTACAATGTCCTTTCCAAGTTCACCACTACTCTGTTCCTCAGATTGGAGGAGGTCTAGTTAATTTCCGTGGTTTGAAATTTCAAAGGTGTATCACCTGCTGTAATTGCTTGACTACAGGATCCATAAATCACTGTGCTGTAAGGTCATCTCATAATTTCTACTCAAATGCTGCCATTTATTTCCCTCTCCTCCTCTACCCTCCTCCTCCTCCTCCTGTCTGTCCTTCTCTCCATTCATCTACCCAGCTCCATTAGAGATTGATCACGGGCGAGTTCAAAAACAACAACAAATTAGTTTCTATCGTGTAATTACGATTCAGACTTTAGAGATGGGTAGCAACAGATCATCGTCAGTTCTGGACGTCACAGTAGCGCTGAACACGTCCAGAGTGTTATATCACGTGCATTATAACCTGTTATGAACATTCACGACCTGTCATAGGCCTGTTATAGGCCTGTTCATAGTGACCACAGCCTTTATTAATGTACATGTTACTCAACACAGTGTTGTGACACCCTGTAGCCTTTATTAATGTACATGTTACTCAACACAGTGTTGTGACACCCTGTAGCCTTTATTAATGTACATGTTACTCAACACAGTGTTGTGACACCCTGTTCATAGTGACCACAGCCTTTATTAATGTACATGTTACTCAACACAGTGTTGTGACACCCTGTTCATAGTGACCACAGCCTTTATTAATGTACATGTTACTATCTCCATCTCTAATCTATACTACCTCTCTATATCTATACTACCTCTCTATATCTATACTACCTCTCTATATCTATACTACCTCTCTATATCTATACTACCTCTCTATATCTATACTACCTCTCTATATCTATACTACCTCTCTATATCTATACTACCTCTCTATATCTATACTACCTCTCTATATCTATACTACCTCTCTATATCTATACTACCTCTCTATATCTATACTACCTCTCTATATCTATACTACCTCTCTATATCTATACTACCTCTCTATATCTATACTACATCTCTATATCTATACTACATCTCTATATCTATACTACATCTCTATATCTATACTACCTCTCTATCTCTATACTACCTCTCTATATCTATACTACCTCTCTATATCTATACTACCTCTCTATATCTATACTACATCTCTATATCTATACTACACCTCTATATCTATACTACATCTCTATATCTATACTACCTCTCTATCTCTATACTACCTCTCTATCTCTATACTACCT
>NW_026601222.1:0-67361 GCF_029448725.1 Salvelinus fontinalis
CACCACAGAGAAAGGTAGTGAGTGTTCAGATGATGGCGGGTCCTTATCTGGGCCAAGCAGACTCTGCTATCTCCATGCCCTCGAGGCAGTAGACGAACACCGTTAACTTCTTCAACCTGCCGCCCGCCCAACGCTGACAGACACAGGTGAGCGACAGGCGCCATTACCAAACGGAGAAGAAGTCTGCCCACGGCGGAATACCATTAGCGTCCAGTAAAATGTCAGGGGCCAGGCCCATCCGCAGTTGACGGAGCGTACAGACAAAATGTCAGCCGTTGCGTCAAGATGGCGGATGGCGAAGAGAAGAAGGAAGAGAAGATGGGTTGAGGATTGAGGGAGAATGGGATTTTGAGTGGGTGCTTGAGGGAGCGACCTTGCTTAAAGCGTGGATGGTCGCTTGTCGGATTTGAGGTGGAAAGAACTGACGTGTGTAGTGCACTATAGGTATCTGCGTACCAAATGGCACCCTATTCCCTAGATAGACCCAGGGCCTATTCCCTAGATAGACCAGGGACTGTTCCCTAGATAGACCAGGACCTATTCCCTAGATAGACCAAAGCCTAGATAGACCAGGGCCTATTCCCTAGATAGACCAGGGCCTATTCCCTGGACAGACCAGTGCCTGTGGTCAAACGTAGTGCACAATATAGCAAATAGGCTACCATTTGGGACGCAAAGTGAATGTTCATCGGGGTTGGCTAAGAAAATGAGGATGAATGGACATGAATGTGCCACAAAAACAACACATGCAAACAGATACAGTACGAGTAAGTCAAGTTTGGTAGAGAAGTCAACCCTAGACTGTCTGTCTGTCTGTCTGTCTGTCTGTCTGTCTGTCTGTCTGCCATGTACAGGGAAAGTTTATGTGAGTGAAGCAAGAAAGTTGTGTGATCTTACACCAAGATTTCCTCCCTCCTTATCTTCCCCTCTCTTCTGCATTCTCACCAGCCACCACTGGCAGCAGCATACACACAAGGTCACCGGTAAAGCATCGGGGTAGTGGGAGGGTACAGCATGGGGGCGTATGAATGACGGAGGAGATACGTGGGCGGATGGCCACGGGTGCCGTGACTCGGCAGGACGGGCACCACGGCGATAAATAATCGCCTCTGGAGCGGGAAACTAATGAGCATCGTGCCCCACCCTCCCCTCTCCCCGCTCCCCCATCGCCGTCCACTTGGCGGTGGAGAGAGATCCATCAGCATACCCCCGCTGATGGAGTAGAGGTCAACTGTCTCGACCCCGGGGAACTGGCGCCAGGACAACCAGCGCCGCCTTTGCGGCCAAGACCCAAGAACAACATGATTCTCATGCCTCAGAGCACAGGGCAGGTGGGACGCCTCCCCCTCCTCCTCTACCAATACCCTGAGCAGAGGGACATAGAAAAACATGCTATATTATCCTATGGTCTAAATACTGTAGTATTACTGTATTTATACACTATAGTATTCACTGTAGTATTTTTGGATACTGTAGTACAGTGGTCACCAACCGGTCAGCGCGATCTTCAAGGTATTCATTTGTCTGAAAAATACAAACTCTGCCTACCCAGAGGACCGGGAGATCTGTGGCTAAATCGGATAGCCCAGTCTGTGGACAGCTCAGTCTGTGGACAGCTCAGTCTGTGGACAGCTCAGTCTGTGGACAGCTCAGTCTGTGGACAGCTCAGTCTGTGGACAGCTCAGTCTGTGGACAGCTCAGTCTGTGGATAGCTCAGTCTGTGGATAGCTCAGTCTGTGGACAGCTCAGTCTGTGGACAGCTCAGTCTGTGGACAGCTCAGTCTGTGGACAGCTCAGTCTGTGGATAGCTCAGTCTGTGGATAGCTCAGTCTGTGGATAGCTCAGTCTGTGGATAGCTCAGTCTGTGGATAGCTCAGTCTGTGGATAGCTCAGTCTGTGGATAGCTCAGTCTGTGGACAGCTCAGTCTGTGGACAGCTCAGTCTGTGGATAGCTCAGTCTGTGGATAGCTCAGTCTGTGGATAGCTCAGTCTGTGGACAGCTCAGTCTGTGGATAGCTCAGTCTGTGGATAGCTCAGTCTGTGGATAGCTCAGTCTGTGGACAGCTCAGTCTGTGGATAGCTCAGTCTGTGGATAGCTCAGTTTGATAGCAAACTCAGATTTTAGAACTCTCAAAAGCATGACCAGAGAGAGACTGTCAAAGAATACAGCAAAAAATGTATGTCTTTGTTTTAAAAACACTGTTTTTATTCAACACTATTACAAAACATAAAATGGCTTCTACTTCCACTCGCGCTGAAGCTGCAATGAATGAGTAGCCAAGTGTTTCGATAGCCCTGCGTTTTTACAATTATTAGCAGCTCTCGTGTCTGTTTTAATGTCAAGGAATATTTCACTTTCTCTGGTACTAGGAACAATATGAATTTATGCTTGAGGCCAATGCGGTGTGACTCGAGTTGGAAGACGGTGTCCCCTCTCTCTGGTCAGTCTCACCAGATGAAAGGAAGGAGAGAGCAGGGACCGTGAGAGGCAGACCCGATCTCCAGCTCTTAATATTTATTTATTTAAACAATTGTTTAACCTTTATTTAACTAGGCAAGCCTTGTTTGCTAGGCAATTCTTGCTTGCTTTTTGACTGCTGTAGTATTTACAGTTTACTTTAGTGTATATATACTATAGTGAAAGAAAATTGTAGAATATACTATAGTAATTAAATGTAGTGTTTTTGCGGATTCTTGTATACTGCAGTATTTACTGTAGTGGTTTTGTGTCATGATTTTGTCATAAAAGTGTGTAGGTAGATAGGCTGAATGGATATCCTGAATAGAACACAATATGGTCTATACTTGGCATGTAGGTTTCTCAATTATGGGTGGCACAAATTGGGATATGTAGTATTTACTAGTGTTTTTGCGGACATTTTAGTAGTATTTACTACAGTGGTTTTTTTTGCGGATAATACTGTTGTATTTACTATAGTAGTCTACAACATACTACAACATTCTATAGTAAGTAAAACACATAATCAAGGGATACTACAGTGTGTAATATAGTATTATACAGTAAATTACAGTTTACTACAGAATTCTTTAGTAAGTACTGTAGTATTATATAGCAAACTGTAGTATTTTTGGGGGTGACCAAAAATCACTTCAATCACTGCTAACTCCCTCCTCAGTGCATGGCTAATAGGACATGGCCAGAAACACTAAGCTAACCCCCACTCACCTACCACAGTAAATAATCATGATAGTGGAACTCAGGTAAAGATATGCAGAATTACACTTCATTAGCATAATGCAGAGGTTATTTCCCTGACTAATTAAAGTGGAGAGAGCGAGAGACAGAGAGAGAGACACAGAGAGAGAGAGAGACAGAGAGAGAGACACAGAGAGAGAGAGAGAGAGAGAGACACAGAGACAGAGAGACAGAGAGAGACAGAGAGAGAGGCAGAGAGAGAGACAGAGAGAGAGGCAGAGAGAGAGACAGAGATCGGCCACCCCAGAGCATCTCTTGGCTCTCTTAAAAGTCGCTAATTGCTTCCTCCCCTAAACAATCAGGAGGCACTTCTGACAAGACCGCCGCTAGTGTTGAGCGATTAGTGCTTTTTGAGGTCGGTTCGGTTTTGGTTCGATCACTAAAAAAAAAAAAAATCACTGTTTCGATTTTGATAATTTTTTAAAACATTTAATGTATTATTAAAGAATTCATTTTTTAAGCTTTTTGATGTAAATTCCATTGAAAATATTCCATTGTCTCTGTCAGGTTGGCAGGTAGCCTCGTGGTTAGAGAGGTGGCAGGTAGCCTCGTGGTTAGAGAGGTGGCAGGTAGCCTCGTGGTTAGAGAGGTGGCAGGTAGCCTCGTGGTTAGAGAGGTGGCAGGTAGCCTCGTGGTTAGAGAGGTGGCAGGTAGCCTCGTGGTTAGAGCGTTGGATGTAATAGATAAGGCAACCGGAAGGTTGCAAGATCAAATCCCCGAGCTGACAAGGTGAAAATCTGTTGTTCTGCCCCTGAACAAGGCAGTTAACCCACTGTTCTTAGGCTGTCATTGAAAATAAGAATTTATTCTTACCTGACTTGCCTAGTTAAATAAATAAAAAGGTCCATATTGGGTGAACAAATAGGAAGTTACTATAAAATATTTCAGCTTCGTATATTACTTATATGATGACTTTTTTTGTTTTGTTGAAAGTCATCCTCTCATCTCTGCTCAGGCAGTAGCAGTCAGCCAGGCAATATTATCTCTGTTCTCCCCATACTCTACTGTCTTCAGTCATCCTATTTAGCTCGCCTGCCTAAGTATGCTGCAGAACTGTCTGACAATCATTTTACTAGTTCTTCAAAGTAGATAAGGCACACTTTCGTGAACTGTCTCTGTCCCTCGTCGTTGTGTTTTGTGCGGTCTGTGTGTATCTAACCTAACGTAGCAGGCGTAAAAGTGTATCTGTTCAGAGATCTGTATATAATGATGAGATGCTCATGCCCCAACAATGGGAGTCGTTGTTCCAAAGGCGGAAATGCAGCCAACAAGTTTATGTCCAAAATAAGCCAATAGAAAGGCATTAAACCTCTCGCTCGCCTCTTCCTCTCTGACCCATGTCCAAGCCAGAAAAAACTGCCGCAATGGATTATGGTCATTGTAGTTCATTACCACGTTTCTGAGCTGAACTAGGTTGCCTTTAATGAAAACCACAACTCCCTTCAGTCCAGCGTACCACATAGGTCTAAAGTTGATTTCTCTCGTGAATGATTTGATTTCTCTCTAGAGAAACGGCGCATTGGACTCACCCCCCCCAAAAAAACTAAATTGAATTCAAGTAATTGAACTGACGTCGGACACAAAACATTGTTGGTTAATGGCTCAGCAGTAACTGCCACAGATGGTATTCCACTGACAGGGTAAGAGATGGTATTCCACTGACAGGGTAAGAGATGGTATTCCACTGACAGGGTAAGAGATGGTATTCCACTGACAGGGTAAGAGATGGTATTCCACTGACAGGGTAAGAGATGGTATTCCACTGACAGGGTAAGAGATGGTATTCCACTGACAGGGTAAGAGATTGTATTCCACTCACAGGGTAAGAGATGGTATTCCACTGACAGGGTAAGAGATGGTATTCCACTCACAGGGTAAGAGATGGTATTCCACTGACAGGGTAAGAGATGGTATTCCACTCACAGGGTAAGAGATGGTATTCCACTCACAGGGTAAGAGATGGTTGGAGACATGTACAAACCATTTACTGTATGGAAAGCATTCCACTGGTTTGTAAACAGCATAAAATGAGGTAATGCCAAGGACTTCTATATAGTAGCCTGTATCCTTGTCTCAGACGTAATAAAGGTACTGTGAATGGTGTTCTGAATGAGCTGAAATGAATTCTGTGGGGTGGTAATGATGAATGTTGTTGATGTTAAAAACTGACAGGAAGTTCTCGCTCTTTCTCGCTCTCGAATAATAATATACTACACACTGTAGTATCCCTCGATCATGTATAGTACTTACTATAGAATGTTATAGAATACTGTAGAATACTACAGTATTATTCACACAAAAAAACCTATAGTAAATACTACAGTATTGTCCGCAAAAATACTACACCTTTTTTTAACTATAGTAAATAATACAGTATTTAATTTACATATACCCTGCCCAATCCCCTCCCCATATCCCAAATTGTGCCGCCCATAATTGATAAACCTACATGCCAAGTATACACCATATATTGTGTTCTCCGCAGGTTTCAGAAAAGAACAGAAGCTCTCAACTACCTGTCCTACCCACAGGTTATGGAAAATGTGTTATTTCTCCAGTAGGTTTACTGAACGGGAAAGCCTTCACTTCTATGTCAAAGATTATACAACAAAAGCACTACAGTAAATACTACAAACAATAGTAAATACTACAATCAACAGTAAATACTACAATCAACAGTAAATACTACAATCAACAGTAAATACTACAATCAACAGTAAATACTACAATCAACAGTAAATACTACAATCAGTAAATACTACAACCAACAGTAAATACTACAATCAACAGTAAATAGTAAAATCAACAGTAAATAGTAAAATCAACAGTAAATACTACAATCAACAGTAAATACTATAATCAGTAAATACTACAATCAACAGTAAATACTACAATCAACAGTAAATACTACAATCAGTAAATACTACAATCAACAATAAATACTATAATCAACAGTAAATACTACAATCAACAGTAAATACTACAATCAACAGTAAATACTACAATCAACAGTAAATACTACAATCATGGTGAATGGTAGCATCAAAAACATTACATTAATTACTTTAGTATATACTACTTTTGTATTTTTCTACAGTATTCATACTATAGTTAACTGTAAATACTAAAGTAAATACTGTAAAAAAAAACTACAGTGTTTCTAGTATATAGTATGCTACAGTGAATAAGGCCAGAGGAGGTGTGGTATATGGCAAATATACCACGGCTAAGGGCTGTTCTTATGCAAGACACAACGCAGAGTGCCTGGATACAGCCCTTAGCCGTTGTATATTTGCCATATACCACAAACCCCCGAGGTGTCTTATTGCTGTTTATAAACTGGTTAACAAAGTAACTAGAGCAGTAAAAATAAATGTTTTGTCATACCCGTGGTATACGGTCTGATATACCACGGGTGTCAGCCAATCAGCATTCAGGGCTGGAACCACCCAGTTTATAATATAGTATTTATAGAGCTGGAGAGAGGAAGTGAGAGAAAAGGGAAGAGAGGACCGACATGCTATAGTATTTTTTCATGTCGGTCCTCTCCTCCCTTTTCTCTCACTTCCTCTCTCCAGCTCTCTTGGGCCCACTGTAAGCCCAGTCTAGGACGATGGCCTTGTTTGGCCCATTATAATGTGTTCTGGCAGGCTGGAACAAATGACATCAAGTGGCGAAGCTGAAAGAGCCAACCACACAAAGTTTATCTCGGTCATGTTAAACAGACTGATTACATAAAGAACATCTGCATCGAAATGTGCCACTCTTCATCTAATTTTCACCAATGAACTAAACCTATGAACTAAAACCAATGAACTAAACCTATGAACTAAACCAATGAACTAAACCTATGAACTAAAACCAATGAACTAAACCTATGAACTAAACCTATGAACTAAACCTATGAACTAAACCAATGAACTAAACCTATGAACTAAACCAATGAACTAAACCTATGAACTAAACCTATGAACTAAAACCAATGAACTAAACCAATGAACTAAACCTATGAACTAAACCCAATGAACTAAACCTATGAACTAAACCAATGAACTAAAACCAATGAACTAAACCAATGAACTAAACCTATGAACTAAACCCAATGAACTAAACCAATGAACTAAAACCAATGAACTAAACCTATGAACTAAAACCAATGAACTAAACCAATGAACTAAACCAATGAACTAAAACCAATTAACTAAACCAATGAACTAAACCAATGAACTAAAACCAATGAACTAAACCAATGAACTAAACCAATGAACTAAAACCAATTAACTAAACCAATGAACTAAACCAATGAACTAAAACCAATTAACTAAACCAATGAACTAAACCAATGAACTAAAACCAATGAACTAAACCAATGAACTAAACCAATGAACTAAAACCAATTAACTAAACCTATGAACTAAACCTATGAACTAAAACCAATGAACTAAACCAATGAACTAAAACCAATGAACTAAACCAATGAACTAAACCAATGAACTAAAACCAATTAACTAAACCTATGAACTAAACCTATGAACTAAAACCAATGAACTAAACCAATGAACTAAAACCAATGAACTAAACCAATGAACTAAACCAATGAACTAAAACCAATGAACTAAACCTATGAACTAAAACCAATGAACTAAACCTATGAACTAAACCAATGAACTAAACCTATGAACTAAAACCAATGAACTAAACCTATGAACTAAACCTATGAACTAAACCTATGAACTAAACCAATGAACTAAACCTATGAACTAAACCAATGAACTAAACCTATGAACTAAACCTATGAACTAAAACCAATGAACTAAACCAATGAACTAAACCTATGAACTAAACCCAATGAACTAAACCTATGAACTAAACCAATGAACTAAAACCAATGAACTAAACCAATGAACTAAACCTATGAACTAAACCCAATGAACTAAACCAATGAACTAAAACCAATGAACTAAACCTATGAACTAAAACCAATGAACTAAACCAATGAACTAAACCAATGAACTAAAACCAATTAACTAAACCAATGAACTAAACCAATGAACTAAAACCAATGAACTAAACCAATGAACTAAACCAATGAACTAAAACCAATTAACTAAACCAATGAACTAAACCAATGAACTAAAACCAATTAACTAAACCAATGAACTAAACCAATGAACTAAAACCAATGAACTAAACCAATGAACTAAACCAATGAACTAAAACCAATTAACTAAACCTATGAACTAAACCTATGAACTAAAACCAATGAACTAAACCAATGAACTAAAACCAATGAACTAAACCAATGAACTAAACCAATGAACTAAAACCAATTAACTAAACCTATGAACTAAACCTATGAACTAAAACCAATGAACTAAAACCAATGAACTAAAACCAATGAACTAAAACCAATGAACTAAAACCAATGAACTAAACCTATGAACTAAACCAATGAACTAAAACCAATGAACTAAACCAATGAACTAAACCTATGAACTAAAACCAATGAACTAAACCAATGAACTAAAACCAATGAACTAAACCAATGAACTAAAACCAATGAACTAAAACCAATGAACTAAAACCAATGAACTAAAACCAATGAACTAAACCTATGAACTAAACCAATGAACTAAAACCAATGAACTAAACCAATGAACTAAAACCAATGAACTAAACCTATGAACTAAAACCAATGAACTAAAACCAATGAACTAAAACCAATGAACTAAAACCAATGAACTAAAACCAATGAACTAAACCTATGAACTAAACCAATGAACTAAACCTATGAACTAAACCAATGAACTAAAACCAATGAACTAAACCTATGAACTAAACCAATGAACTAAAACCAATGAACTAAACCAATGAACTAAAACCAATGAACTAAACCTATGAACTAAACCAATGAACTAAACCTATGAACTAAACCAATGAACTAAACCTATGAACTAAACCAATGAACTAAAACCAATGAACTAAACCTATGAACTAAACCAATGAACTAAAACCAATGAACTAAACCTATGAACTAAACCAATGAACTAAAACCAATGAACTAAAACCAATGAACTAAAACCAATGAACTAAAACCAATGAACTAAAACCAATGAACTAAAACCAATGAACTAAAACCAATGCCTTGATGTCAGTTGTGGCCTTGTCACATTGTGGTTCTGCAGTTTAGTCAGCTACTCTCACCGCCCCACAATAATGACAGAGAATGACTGGATAAATCTGGAGTGGTCGGGGAGAAGGGCTCCTGTTAGTCAATCTAGCTGGAATGTTACATTTATTTCTGTTGGCTTTTAAAGGCAATTCTTTAGTGTACCCATTTTAGATTAAGTTAATTTAGCTATAATCCGACAAAGATTTGTTCCATCTCAAGATTCAGACTGTATTTGTCTGCATATCTCTTAAGTCAATGACAAGTTTAAATACGGTCACTTAAACTAAAGTGGACCAATCATGTGAGAGATTCAGTTTACTAGAGTTGAACGTGGGAACAGAGAGTGTTTTAAAGACCAAGACAGATGATAGGATGAGAGACTTTAGTATGGACTTTGTACAGGAAGACAGTGTGTCCCATTTGGAAAATATATAGAATTTTCTTATATGTTCTACCTGGATCTTGTCAGTAAAATATCTGATAGCAAATACAAGATTCACAGAAGATTCTTGTAATATCTGATTTATATGGGTGGTTAACATTTAGACATAACAGACATGTTGCATATATTAAATATAAAACCATACCAGAGACATGTAAGCTAAGCCTTCTGAGGTCAGTATACAGTACACGCTACAGTCAGTAGACAGTACACGCTACAGTCAGCAGACAGTACACGCTACACGCTACAGTTGGTATACAGTACACGCTACACGCTGCAGTCAGTATACAGTACACGCTACAGTCAGTAGACAGTACACGCTACACACTACAGTTGGTATACAGTACATGGTACACGCTACAGTCAGTACACGCTACACGCTACAGTCAGTATACAGTACACGCTACAGTCAGTATACAGTACACGCCACAGTCAGTATACAGTACACGCCACAGTCAGTATACAGTACACGCCACAGTCAGTATACAGTACACGCCACAGTCAGTATACAGTACACGCCACAGTCAGTATACAGTACACGCTACACGCTACAGTCAGTATACAGTACATGCTACACGCTACAGTCAGTACACGCTAAACGCTACAGTCAGTATACAGTACACGCTACACGCTACAGTCAGTATACAGTACATGCTACAGTCAGTACACGCTAAACGCTACAGTCAGTATACAGTACACGCTACAGTCAGTATACAGTACACGCCACAGTCAGTATACAGTACACGCTACAGTCAGTATACAGTACACGCCACAGTCAGTATACAGTACACGCTACAGTCAGTATACAGTACACGCTACACGCTGAGGTCAGTATACAGTACACGCTGAGGTCAGTATACAGTACACGCTACACGCTACAGTCAGCATACAGTACACGCTACAGTCAGTATACAGTACACGCTACAGTCAGTACACAGTACACGCTACAGTCAGTATACAGTACATGCTACACGCTACAGTCAGTATACAGTACACGCTACAGTCAGTATACAGTATACGCTACAGTCAGTATACAGTACACGCTGAGGTCAGTATACAGTACACGCTGAGGTCAGTATACAGTACACGCTACACGCTACAGTCAGCATACAGTACACGCTACAGTCAGTATACAGTACACGCTACAGTCAGTACACGCTACACGCTACAGTCAGTATACAGTACACGCTACAGTCAGTACACGCTACACGCTACAGTCAGTATACAGTACATGCTACACGCTACAGTCAGTATACAGTACACGCTACAGTCAGTATACAGTATACGCTACAGTCAGTATACAGTACACGCTACACGCTATAGTCAGTATACAGTACACACTACACGCTACAGTCAGTATACAGTACACGCTACACGCTACAGTCAGTATACAGTACACGCTACAGTCAGTATACAGTACACGCCGAGGTCAGTATACAGTACACGCTAAACGCTACAGTCAGTATACAGTACACGCTACAGTCAGTATACAGTACACGCTGAGGTCAGTATACAGTACACGCTAAACGCTACAGTCAGTATACAGTACACGCTACACGCTGAGGTCAGTACACAGTACACGCTACACGCTACAGTCAGTACACGCTACACGCTGAGGTCAGTATACAGTACACGCTACATACTGAGGTCAGTATACAGTACACGCTACACGCTGAGGTCAGTATACAGTACACGCTACATACTGAGGTCAGTATACAGTACACGCTACACGCTGAGGTCAGTATACAGTACACGCTACACGCTGAGGTCAGTATACAGTACACGCTACATACTGAGGTCAGTATACAGTACACGCTACACGCTGAGGTCAGTATACAGTACACGCTACACGCTACAGTCAGTACACGCTACACGCTGAGGTCAGTATACAGTACACGCTACACACTGAGGTCAGTATACAGTACACGCTACACACTGAGGTCAGTATACAGTACACGCTACACACTGAGGTCAGTATACAGTACACGCTACACACTGAGGTCAGTATACAGTACACGCTACACACTGAGGTCAGTATACAGTACACGCTACATACTGAGGTCAGTATACAGTACACGCTACACACTGAGGTCAGTATACAGTACACGCTACATACTGAGGTCAGTATACAGTACACGCTACACACTGAGGTCAGTATACAGTACACGCTACATACTGAGGTCAGTATACAGTACACGCTACACACTGAGGTCAGTATACAGTACACGCTACACACTGAGGTCAGTATACAGTACACGCTACACACTGAGGTCAGTATACAGTACACGCTACACACTGAGGTCAGTATACAGTACACGCTACACACTGAGGTCAGTATACAGTACACGCTACACACTGAGGTCAGTATACAGTACACGCTACACACTGAGGTCAGTATACAGTACACGCTACACACTGAGGTCAGTATACAGTACACGCTACACACTGAGGTCAGTATACAGTACACGCTACACACTGAGGTCAGTATACAGTACACGCTACACACTGAGGTCAGTATACAGTACACGCTACATACTGAGGTCAGTATACAGTACACGCTACACACTGAGGTCAGTATACAGTACACGCTACACACTGAGGTCAGTATACAGTACACGCTACACACTGAGGTCAGTATACAGTACACGCTACACACTGAGGTCAGTATACAGTACACGCTACACACTGAGGTCAGTATACAGTACACGCTACACACTGAGGTCAGTATACAGTACACGCTACACACTGAGGTCAGTATACAGTACACGCTACACACTGAGGTCAGTATACAGTACACGCTACACACTGAGGTCAGTATACAGTACACGCTACACACTGAGGTCAGTATACAGTACACGCTACACACTGAGGTCAGTATACAGTACACGCTACATACGAAAGTCAAAGCACCTGTTGCATGTATTGTATAAAAAAACATACGAGAGACACACATTTCAAAGACATTTACATTTAAGTCATTTAGCAGATGCTCTTATCCAGAGCGACTTACAAGTACATACATTCATACTTTTTTGTACTGGCCCCCCGTGGGAAACGAACCCACAACCCTGGCGTTGCAAGCGTCATGCTCTACCAACTGAGCCACACGGGACCGTGTAAAGTTCTGGCATACCACTGTCTGACGTCATTAACGCATTGAAATGAGATTCTTGTTGAAAAAATAAGCAAAGTCCGTCTCAAGGAGGAGAGTAGGAGAGGAGTAGAGAAGAGGAGTAGGAGAGGAGTAGAGTAGAGAAGCGGAGTAGGAGAGGAGTAGAGTAGAGAAGAGGAGTAGGAGAGGAGAAGGAGAGGAGAAGGAGTAGAGAAGAGGAGTAGATTAGAGAAGAGGAGTAGATTAGAGAAGTGGAGTAGGTAAGAGAAGATGAGTAGATTAGAGGAGTAGAGGAGTAGAGAAGAGGAGTAGGAAGAGGAGTAGATTAGAGAAGCGGAGTAGGAAGATGAGTAGATTAGAGGAGGAGTAGGAAGAGGAGTAGATTAGAGAAGAGGAGTAGATTAGAGAAGAGGAGTAGATTAGAGAAGAGGAGTAGATTAGAGAAGAGGAGTAGGAAGAGGAGTAGATTAGAGAAGATGAGTAGATTAGAGGAGGAGTAGGAAGAGGAGTAGATTAGAGAAGCGGAGTAGGAAGATGAGTAGATTAGAGAAGAGGAGTAGATTAGAGAAGAGGAGTAGGAAGAGGAGTAGATTAGAGAAGAGGAGTAGATTAGAGGAGGAGTAGGAAGAGGAGTAGATTAGAGAAGAGGAGTAGATTAGAGAAGAGGAGTAGATTAGAGAAGAGGAGTAGATTAGAGAAGAGGAGTAGGAAGAGGAGTAGATTAGAGGAGGAGTAGGAAGAGGAGTAGATTAGAGAAGATGAGTAGATTAGAGAAGAGGAGTAGATTAGAGGAGGAGTAGGAAGAGGAGTAGATTAGAGAAGAGGAGTAGATTAGAGAAGAGGAGTAGATTAGAGAAGAGGAGTAGATTAGAGAAGAGGAGTAGGAAGAGGAGTAGATTAGAGGAGGAGTAGGAAGAGGAGTAGATTAGAGAAGATGAGTAGATTAGAGAAGAGGAGTAGATTAGAGAAGAGGAGTAGGAAGAGGAGTAGATTAGAGAAGAGGAGTAGATTAGAGGAGGAGTAGGAAGAGGAGTAGATTAGAGAAGAGGAGTAGATTAGAGAAGAGGAGTAGGAAGAGGAGTAGATTAGAGAAGAGGAGTAGATTAGAGAAGAGGAGTAGATTAGAGGAGGAGTAGGAAGAGGAGTAGATTAGAGAAGAGGAGTAGATTAGAGAAGAGGAGTAGATTAGAGAAGAGGAGTAGGAAGAGGAGTAGATTAGAGAAGATGAGTAGATTAGAGAAGAGGAGTAGGAAGAGGAGTAGATTAGAGATGTAGATTAGAGAAGAGGAGTAGGAAGAGGAGTAGATTAGAGAAGATGAGTAGATTAGAGAAGAGGAGTAGGAAGAGGAGTAGATTAGAGAAGAGGAGTAGATTAGAGAAGAGGAGTAGATTAGAGAAGAGGAGTAGGAAGAGGAGTAGATTAGAGAAGATGAGTAGATTAGAGAAGAGGAGTAGATTAGAGGAGGAAAGTAGAGAATAGGAGTAGATTAGAGACGTAGATTAGAGAAGAGGATAGATTAGAGGAGTAGATTAGAGAAGAGGAGTAGGAGAGGAGTACAGTAGAGAAGTGGAGTAGGAGAGGAGTAGAGAAGAGGAGAGGAGTAGCAGAGGAGTAGAGAAGTGGAGTAGGAGAGTAGTAGAGTAGAGAAGAGGAGTAGATTAGAGAAGAGGGGTAGGAAGAGGAGTAGATTAGAGAAGAGGGGTAGGAAGAGGAGTAAAGAAGAGGAGTAGATTAGAGAAGAGGAGGAGCGTAGAGAAGAGGGGTAGGAAGAGAAGGAGAGTAGAGAAGAGAGGTAGGAAGAGAAGAGGGGTAGGAAGAGAAGAGGGGTAGGAAGAGAAGAGGGGTAGGAAGAGAAGTAGATTAGAGAAGAGGGGTATGAAGAGGGGTAAAGAAGTGGAGGAGAGTAGAGAAGTGGGGTAGGAAGAGGAGGAGAGAAGAGGAGTAGAGAAGAGGGGTAGGAAGAGGAGGAGAGTAGATTAGAGAAGAGGAGTAGGAAGAGGAGGAAAGTAGAGAATAGGAGTAGATTAGAGATGTAGATTAGAGAAGAGGAGTAGATTAGAGAAGAGGAGTAGATTAGAGAAGAGGAGTAGGAAGAGGAGTAGATTAGAGAAGAGGAGTAGATTAGAGAAGAGGAGTAGATTAGAGAAGAGGAGTAGGAAGAGGAGTAGATTAGAGAAGAGGAGTAGATTAGAGAAGAGGAGTAGATTAGAGAAGAGGAGTAGGAGAGGAGTACAGTAGAGAGAGGATAAAGAGAGAGAGGATAAAGAGAGAGAGGAAAACACACAAAAAGCGCATGTGTGTGACAGGTAGAAAGAGAGAGTGAGGGATAAGAAAGAGGGAGAGACAGATCAATGGAATCAAGTACCTCGAGAAAGTGTTTGAGAAAGCAAGTGAAAGGGGAAAATATCATGGTGAATGGTAGCATCGGAATATCATGGTGAATGGTAGCATCAGAATATCATGGTGAATGGTAGCATCAGAATATCATGGTGAATGGTAGCATCAGAATATCATGGTGAATGGTAGCATCAGAATAGCATGGTGAATGGTAGCATCAGAATAGCATGGTGAATGGTAGCATCAGAATATCATGGTGAATGGTAGCATCGGAATAGCATGGTGAATGGTAGCATCAGAATATCATGGTGAATGGTAGCATCGGAATAGCATGGTGAATGGTAGCATCAGAATAGCATGGTGAATGGTAGCATCAGAATATCATGGTGAATGGTAGCATCAGAATATCATGGTGAATGGTAGCATCAGAATATCATGGTGAATGGTAGCATCGGAATAGCATGGTGAATGGTAGCATCAGAATATCATGGTGAATGGTAGCATCAGAATATCATGGTGAATGGTAGCATCAGAATATCATGGTGAATGGTAGCATCAGAATATCATGGTGAATGGTAGCATCGGAATAGCATGGTGAATGGTAGCATCAGAATATCATGGTGAATGGTAGCATCAGAATATCATGGTGAATGGTAGCATCAGAATATCATGGTGAATGGTAGAATCAGAATATCATGGTGAATGGTAGCATCGGAATAGCATGGTGAATGGTAGCATCAGAATATCATGGTGAATGGTAGCATCAGAATATCATGGTGAATGGTAGCATCGGAATAGCATGGTGAATGGTAGCATCAGAATATCATGGTGAATGGGAGCATCTAACAGAAGCGTGACTCTCCTACACATCTCCTCTCTCAACTGGGTCATTATCTCATTAAGACATTGATGATAATGATCACCCTCATTACCCTCTCGGCTTCACAGACGCTAATCTGGTGGGAAATGTCTCCTTGATTGCCACCACCTTAAACCCAAACATGACTTATAGACCCAGCCGTCATACACATGCACGCCATACGCACGCACGCACGCACACACACACAAACACAGACCTCTCTCGTCAATTATGACTAAAAGACTCAGACGTCAAGCACACGCACACGCACACACGTCTTTCGTCAATTATTAAAACACACTCGCACACTTACACAGATAGATTCCCTCTGAGACACAGAGACCCATAGACTCAAAGACTGCTTAGGAAGGGACAGAGATACATATACCGACTGTACATTCACTTTAAAGAGGATAATAAACCACATAGCCACGTCGCTTTCTCTGTCAACATAGCCACGTCGCTTTCTCTGTCAACATAGCCACGTCGCTTTCTCTGTCAACATAGCCACGTCGCTTTCTCTGTCAACATAGCCACGTCGCTTTCTCTGTCAACATAGCCACGTCGCTTTCTCTGTCAACATAGCCACGTCGCTTTCTCTGTCAACATAGCCACGTCGCTTTCTCTGTCAACATAGCCACGTCACTTTCTCTGTCAACATAGCCACGTCGCTTTCTCTGTCAACATAGCCACGTCACTTTCTCTGTCAACATAGCCACGTCGCTTTCTCTGTCAACATAGCCACGTCGCTTTCTCTGTCAACATAGCCTCATCGCTTTCTCTGTCAACATAGCCACGTCGCTCCCTCTGTCAACATAGCCACGTCGCTCCCTCTGTCAACATAGCCACGTCGCTTTCTCTGTCAACATAGCCACCGGAGTGCTGAGCATGTCTCCTGTCAGGTGGGCCTTTTCCCTAGAACAGACAAGGCTAACCTCCACAGGCTAACCTCCGCAGGCTAACCTCCGCAGGCTAACCTCCGCAGGCTAACCTCCGCAGGCTAACCTCCGCAGGCTAACCTCCGCAGGCTAACCTCCAGGCTAACCTCCGCAGGCTAACCTCCGCAGGCTAACCTCCACAGGCTAACCTCCACAGGCTAACCTCCACAGGCTAACCTCCGCAGGCTAACCTCCGCAGGCTAACCTCCGCAGGCTAACCTTCGCAGGCTAACCTCCACAGGCTAACCTCCACAGGCTAACCTCCACAGGCTAACCTTCGCAGGCTAACCTCCGCAGGCTAACCTCCACAGGCTAACCTCCGCAGGCTAACCTCCGCAGGCTAACCTCCACAGGCTAACCTTCACAGGCTAACCTCCACAGGCTAACCTCCACAGGCTAACCTTGATCCATTTTTTCTCATCCACCAAATCTGTGTCCTTTGTGTTGTGGTGTGGTGTTTTGTTGTGGTGTGTGTATACACGTTTAACTATACTTCTGAGTACCAGAAATCCTCACAAGAATGGTAAACCAACTAAAATTCAGAGAAGTGAGGACATTTTGCCGGTCCTCACTTGTAAAAAGGCTATTTTAGGTTTAGGGGTTTAGGGTTAGAAATAGGATTAAGGTTAGAGTTCAAGTTAAGGTTAGGGAAAATAGGATTTTGAATGGAAATCAATTTTTGGTCCCCAAAAAGTCCTGTGTGTGTGTGTGTTCATGGGTTCAATGCACTCAATGTAAATATGTGAATGAACAAGAGCAAACAACACAGCGTAATCAGAGATTTGCTGATATGCCTTTACTGTGTAGACGATGAATGATCCAATTGACTGTTTCATTGCACTGTGGAAAAAACCATCTCTCTACAGCGGGTTGCATTGCCTATTTCCGATCTAACAACAGAACCCTTCCAGGATAATACGCTCCATTCGTTAAATGAAAGGGGAATTGTACAGTTATTCAGTACAGCTTATTCACCAAATACTATAGAACGGGAATTACACTTGAGACTAAACAGACATGCCTTCACTCTATCTGTAAACAGACATGCCTTCACTCTATCTGTAAACAGACATGCCTTCACTCTATCTGTAAACAGACATGCCTTCACTCGCTCTGTAAACAGACATGCCTTCACTCGCTCTGTAAACAGACATGCCTTCACTCGCTCTGTAAACAGACATGCCTTCACTCTATCTGTAAACAGACATGCCTTCACTCTATCTGTAAACAGACATGCCTTCACTCGCTCTGTAAACAGACATGCCTTCACTCGCTCTGTAAACAGACATGCCTTCACTCTATCTGTAAACAGACATGCCTTCACTCTATCTGTAAACAGACATGCCTTCACTCTATCTGTAAACAGACATGCCTTCACTCTATCTGTAAACAGACATGCCTTCACTCGCTCTGTAAACAGACATGCCTTCACTCTATCTGTAAACAGACATGCCTTCACTCGCTCTGTAAATGCGCCTGCGAGAGAGGAAAATAAGAGAATGTCTGCTCAGCTCCACCCCGGAACATTTCCATGCATATGTAATATAGTCTGAGGCCTACAAATGTTTCATCCGTGAATTATCTCCATCGTACGGGCTGCCTCTTGTACAACACGGAGACACACACACACACTTCTTTAAAAAACTGCACACCAGTATTGCAAAGTCTGCCCACTCTAGATACCAGACGCACCACCTCCGTGGTACAGGTGCATTTCATGTCACACACTTAACATCATAAAACAAAAAATATTCAAATAATATATAAAAGAAACAACAAGCCCAAACAAAGACTCTTCATTTTCTTCTATCCTTAATATAAATATGAAAAATATATATATATATTATGAGTGTTGTGGACATAAATGTGGGTCCCAATTTAAATATTGCTGTTTGAGAGAAAAACGGGATATCCGTAAGAGTGGTTTGTGAGCTTCTCCTTACTCCCCACAAATGATAAACACACACACCACTGCATCCTCCTGGCATTTGTATTGCAGTAAAAGGGATCTGGGGATAACACTGTTGCTTATTCCAGCTCTAAAGTTCATCGTGAAGGGCACAGTCTGTCCAACGTAGTTTTTAACAGGCACGCACTTTGCGCCTGTAAATGTTATGGGTTCACATTCCTTCACTTTGAAATGTTTCCATCCAATTTGTTGTCTAGAGTCTGGATTTATGATCTAACTACAGAAAGTAACAAGTGGTGTGTGTGTGTGTGTGTGTGTGTGTGTGTGTGTGTGTGTGTGTGTGTGTGTGTGTGTGTGTGTGTGTGTGTGTGTGTGATATTTTGGAGAATGTATAGACCAGTTATACTTCTGTTGAGAAGTGCAAACATTTGACTAGTTAAGTCTGTGAGCAATGAGCAAATGTGAAGGAAAACAAATTAAGATAATCTTATCTTTGTTTTGTGTCAAATTATAGTACTATACACAATGGTGGTTCTGGGTGGTAAAATGTTGTTGTATAGCATTCAAACTCAATCAATCCCTGACCCAGGTCTAACTCAGAGACTGACCCAGGTCTAAATCAGGGACTGACCCAGGTCTAAATCAGAGACTGATCCAGGTCTAACTCAGGGACTGACCCAGGTCTAACTCAGGGACTGACCCAGGTCTAAATCAGAGACTGACCCAGGTCTAAATCAGGGACTGATCCAGGTCTAAATCAGGGACTGACCCAGGTCTAAATCAGGGACTGACCCAGGTCTAAATCAGGGACTGACCCAGGTCTAAATCAGGGACTGATCCAGGTCTAAATCAGGGACTGATCCAGGTCTAACTCAGGGACTGACCCAGGTCTAACTCAGGGACTGACCCAGGTCTAAATCAGGGACTGATCCAGGTCTAAATCAGGGACTGACCCAGGTCTAAATCAGAGACTGACCCAGGTCTAAATCAGAGACTGATCCAGGTCTAAATCAGGGACTGACCCAGGTCTAAATCAGGGACTGACCCAGGTCTAAATCAGAGACTGACCCAGGTCTAACTCAGAGACTGACCCAGGTCTAACTCAGGGACTGACCCAGGTCTAAATCAGGGACTGACCCAGGTCTAAATCAGGGACTGACCCAGGTCTAAATCAGGGACTGACCCAGGTCTAACTCAGAGACTGATCCAGGTCTAACTCAGGGACTGATCCAGGTCTAACTCAGGGACTGACCCAGGTCTAAATCAGAGACTGACCCAGGTCTAAATCAGAGACTGACCCAGGTCTAAATCAGAGACTGGTCCAGGTCTAAATCAGGGACTGATCCAGGTCTAACTCAGAGACTGACCCAGGTCTAAATCAGAGACTGACCCAGGTCTAAATCAGAGACTGACCCAGGTCTAAATCAGAGACTGACCCAGGTCTAAATCAGAGACTGATCCAGGTCTAAATCAGAGACTGACCCAGGTCTAACTCAGGGACTGATGTAGACCTGGGACACCAGATGGGTGCAATTAATTGTCAGGTAAAAGAGAAACGCAGCAGTCTCCGGACCTCGTAGGATCAGAGTTGAATATCCCTGCTGTATAGCATGAGAAAAATCAAAGGCAACATCCAGTGACTGCCGAGGGCCGTACACGAGGTATATCAGCTCCTCCGGGAGATGACGCAGATCGGCCCGCTTTGACAATTCTCATACGCAAACAGATTTATAATATAGCGAAGGAAGATAATAGGCCTACTGTTTAATGTGGAATGCATTCTGTCCGTTTTTGTTGTTGTCGTTGATCTTTCACACAATTTATGGAGACAATTGCCGATATATAATATGCATTGACATTAGGCTACCTACTGTAACTACATGGATTCTGCAGATGCACATGGATAGTCTTTGATGGATAAACTAACAAATGTATGAAAAAAGCTGAATCCGTGTTATGCTTGTTACAATCTAACCGAAACAGAAGACAAGATAACTAACAACAATTGCAAAATTGGCTTTTACGCACGTTTTTGGTGTCTAATTCCTTTTCCAAACTATTATGCATTTGTGATTCAGGCAAAACTTTATTTTTTTACCAGCATCTCATTGACATTCACATTACTAAACTTAGATTCATATGTCAGTTCAGAGTGGTAGCCTAAATAAACGGGATTCACAGTGGGAACCGTGCCGCGACACGCTTGACTGAAGGCCTTTACCACAAATCAACGCGCAAGGTCAGCTTTCGTTTCCAGAACATTATCCGCTGGCCTTAGCTACTATTACCTTATTGAAGCAGTGCTCCCATGCGCCCAATAAATACGATTTAATTTAACAGCAAAGGTGAAATGTGACCAAATTCCAGTGTGCATTGTTGTGGTCTACTACACGCATGGTCTTTTCCAAGTGCCAAGGGAGCGACTACAGTCATGTTGATAGGCCTAGGTCAAACTAATAAAAAACAATGGGGTAGAGTTAACCAGGCTGTTCTTCAAGCGTGTTAATAAACCGATACTCCGCCACAGCTGTTCAGAGTCATTGTTGCTCCAGTTACTTTTCAATGCCGGGACAAAGGCTGTCCTACACTCTGGCCTCTCCATCGCACAACTGTCAACGGTCTGAGCCATTTACCGTGCACATGGCAAACATTTTGCACAATTGTGATAAATTAAACGCAATCAATGTACGGCCTGTGGTCAAGATGGAATTAATTTATGTACGTAAACTGTCCCGAAAAACCATAACAATCCGTCATGTGATTTAGTAAGCAATGCAGAGCAACATTTGTGTCACAATTGTTCGTAGGCTACTCATGAAATAGTTCTCAATCCGGCAAACTAAATAAGGTTCCAATCATTTTGCCAATTTATCAATGATGATTATAGGCTTTTTTAAATGTATTTTATATGTGAGTTCATTGCTTAAAAAACAACGTGAGAAAATAGCATACGACGCATGGCCAATGTTCATGTTAAATTTAGTGACTTAAAAAGAAGAGAATAAACGCTGTTAACCCAAACCAATGTAACAGAAAAATCCAGTGTGATTTGTCATGGGCCTATTTGAATTGGTTTTAAAATAGGCCTAAAAATGAAATGTTCCGTTCGAAATAATTGGTTGTTCTGGACATATCCTGTGTTTCACGTCTCCGGTGTAGGTTACATTATATCATGATCGTCATTTCCACACACACACACACACACACTATTCTGAATCAACAGGAGTCAAGTAAAGTTTTTTTTAAATAGTGTAAAAGTGGCAATCTGGCTATTTCTACGTATGAATCTACAAATGATTCCCAAATATGTTAATGATATGTCATGTAAATAGGTTATCAAATGCATCAACAATTATAGCCTATGGGGAGCACGCAAATGACAGGGCGCAGTTGTAGAATAAATAGCTGCCATACAATTCTAATTCATTTTGTGTAAATCGTGAAAACAGTGCATATGTAGACTAACTTATTCTAGAACAAAAGTTTTCCTCTATGGGATCTTACCTTTCCAAAAAGAAGTCAAAAGAAGCATTGAATAAACCAGAGACGCGTCTCGCATTGCAATCCGTAATGTGTCCATGTTGACGAAGTATTCTCTGCTCGAACTGTTCAGATGAAGGGATGTAATTACTTGTTCTGATGCAAAATATTAATGTCCCATTAGTGTCATAATCTCGGTTTAAATGCACTCCTTTTGTCCCGTGTAGCCTATTTAACTGCACCCGTGTCGACAGTTATAATAAAAACCTTGTCCTCAAAAATACAACGCATTCCGATTCAACTGGCTACATCCCAAAACTGGTAGAACCCCGTAGCCAGTGCTCCGACTGCACTCCTTTTCCCAACCCTTTTCCGTTAGCTTTCTGATATTCACCCTTTTCCCGAAAGTTTAAAAACAAGCGCCGAGTACTGTTCAAACTCAGTGCAGGCTTTTCAGCGATCCACGTTGATTAAATCCACCCTTCCACGCAAATAGCTTAAAAGCTCCGAGTTGTTCTGGACCGGTTAGACCCCGTCGGCGACGTTCCACCCTCGCTTCTGTGCGGCTGCGCTCGAGCTCTCATCCCTCGTATCTCTTGTATCTGCGATTAAACTTCAAGTGTGTACTTTCTGCGGTGTGGAAGAGAGGAAAGAGGGGGCTACAATTGATGCTTCTACAAGATGCGAGGGACAGTTTAGAGGCGGGATGATAGTGACACATTGGTGAGCCAATAGTTGGTTTTCGAGGAAGCAGGTGAACGAGGATGCAGGGTCGGAGATAGCCAATCAAATGTTAGAAATGTTCCCCAAACAAATAGAAACTGGAATGTGATGACATTGTCACGCGGGACTCGAAAAAGGAGAGACCTATGACGCGTTCCTCATGTCTATAATACACACTGGAGTGAGTTTAGACAGATAAAAAATAACTATAATAATATATATAATGAATTCATTAAATATCAAATATGGATGTTTAATATTGTTAGGCTTTTATTCTGATAAACGTGGGCGTGAGGTAGATAAACTGTGTCTGATGCAAGCGAAACCGTTAAGTAGGCTATGGTCTTAGTCTACCGTGTTTACAAGAACAATAAAGCTGTCGGCGATTATTCATGCCTAAAACACTGTAACACCTGTTTACAGTGTAATCGATAGATGCATCTATCAGCTGATTGCATGAGGCTGCTTGTACAATAAAATATGTGATACTCTACTGTAGCCTACTCTACGATTCACTTGATCAAACTGATCAAACACGTTCAATTAAAGGAAACGGGCAAAAGAAAATTAAAAGATTATTTTGTTCGTAGACTCGGACGATATTTCATACACTGGTTTCCATTGTCAGCTGAATGTTTTAAAAGCTGAGAAATAACATTGTGACTTATTGAATTGCAAATGCTCCTCCATCTCTCTGGTCTGAGGACTTCCCACAACTTTCAAACGGGTTGTCAGCTCATACCTGAGGAGTGATAGTGACCCCTAGCGGGGGATTCAGGGACAGTCTGGATGAGGACAAGGCTTTTATGCACCAGATAAAATGACGGAACAAAGGATCCCTTCATTACTAAATAAATCATGCAGCCTGGCCTCACAGACATACGAAACATACTTTACATATTTCTGAGCACCTCCAAGTGTATGATACCTACTAATGGTTTAGTTACTATAGACAGACATTAAAGTAGGGAGGGAGGATGGGTGGGCGTAATCTCCGACCTTCTAGCAAATCATCAGGTTCCAATGTTCGAGTTTCATCAGGGACAACTGTAGCATTTTAGCTAACCCTTCCCCTAACTCAACTTAACCCAATTCCCCTAACCTGCTATGTGAATTCCCCTAGCCTGCTATGTAAATTCCCCTAACCTGCTATGTAAATTCCCTTAACCTGCTATGTTTACATACACTAAGTTGACTGTGCCTTTAAACAGCTTGGAAAATTCCAGAAAATGATGTCATGGCTTTAAAAGCTTCTGATAGGCTAATTGTGGCTCAGGTAGTGCAGTTCATCCAGGATGGCACATCAATGCGAGCTGTGGCAAAAAGGTTTGCTGTGTTTGTCAGCGTAGTGTCCAGAGCATGGAGGCGCTACCAGGAGACAGGCCAGTACATCAGGAGAAGTGGAGGAGGCCGTAGGAGGGCAACAACCCAGCAGCAGGACCGCTACCTCCGCCTTTGTGCAAGGAGGAGCACTGCCAGAGCCCTGCAAAATTACCTCCAGCAGGCCACAAAATTTAGCCAACTTATTGTGGGAAGCTTGTGGAAGGCTACCCAAAACGTTTGACCCAAGTTAAACAATTTAAAGATAATGCTACCAAATACTAATTGAGTGTTTGTAAACTTCTGACCCACTGGGAATGTGATGAAAGAAATAAAAGCTTAAATAAATAATTCTCTCTACTATTATTCTGATATTTCACATTCTTAAAATAAAGTGGTGACCTAACTGACCTAAAGCAGGGAATTTTTACTGGGATTAAATGTCAGGAATTGTGAAAAACTTACCTCACATCCTGACATACTGATCCCCCTATGGACATTACCCCCCCCCCCCCCCCCCAAATGGTCACTTACCTCACATGCTGACATACTGAGTCCCCTATGGACATTACCCCCCCCCCCAAATGGTCACTTACCTTACATGTTGATCCCCCTATGGACATTTACCCCCCTCCCCCCCCCCAAATGGTCACTTACCTTACATGTTGATCCCCCTATGGACATTTACCCCCCTCCCCCCCCCCCAAATGGTCACTTACCTTACATGTTGATCCCCCTATGGACATTACCCCCCCCCCCCCCAAATGGTCACTTACCTTACATGTTGATCCCCCTATGGACATTACCCCCCCCCCCCAAATGGTCACTTACCTTACATCCTGACATACTGATCCCCCTATGGACATTACCCCCCCCCCCCCCCCAAATGGTCACTTACCTCACATCCTGACATACTGATCCCCCTATGGACATTACCCCCCCCCCCCCCCAAATGGTCACTTACCTCACATCCTGACATACTGATCCCCCTATGGACATTACCCCCCCCCCCCAAATGGTCACTTACCTCACATCCTGACATACTGATCCCCCTATGGACATTACCCCCCCCCCCCCCCCCCCAATGGTCACTTACCTCACATCCTGACATACTGATCCCCCTATGGACATTACCCCCCCCCCCCAAATGGTCACTTACCTTACATCCTGACATACTGATCCCCCTATGGACATTACCCCCCCCCCCCCCCCAAATGGTCACTTACCTCACATCCTGACATACTGATCCCCCTATGGACATTACCCCCCCCCCCCCCCAAATGGTCACTTACCTCACATCCTGACATACTGATCCCCCTATGGACATTACCCCCCCCCCCCAAATGGTCACTTACCTTACATGCTGATCCTTCTATGAACATTTCTCCCTGCCAACTGACTTTTACTCTGCGCCCACCCCAACGACATTCATCACTGTTGCATTTGGTAATATGTAAATTATAGATTTGTTTTATTATAATTTGTATTGTTTTTATTTTACTTGGTCCCCACACCCCCCTCAATGGTCATGCTTCTCCCCCTATGGTCATTTCGCCCACACCCCCTCAATGGTCATGCTTCTCCCCCTATGCTCATTTCCCCACACCCCCTCAGTGGTCATGCTTCTCACCCTATGGTCATTAAATCTATTAATCACTGCCACAGTTATGTATATAGTGCTATTTGTATTGTTTATATTACCATTGTCATTATTTAGTTTCACTAGTCCTGCATGCTGGAGCCTAAAATGTTCACTCTACCTTGCAATCACACCTGCAACCCTGTACATGTGACTATTAAACACTCTGAATCTGAAAATGATATGTATTATACGGTACGTCCTCTGATTTGAAACGTATTATACGGTACGTCCTCTGATTTGATACGTATTATACGGTACGTCCTCCGATTTGATACGTATTATACGGTACGTCCTCCGATTCGATACGTATTATACGGTACGTCCTCTGATTCGATACGTATTATACGGTACGTCCTCTGATTCGATACGTATTATACGGTACGTCCTCTGATTTGATACGTATTATACGGTACGTCCTCTGATTTGATACGTATTATACGGTACGTCCTCTGATTTGATACGTATTATACGGTACGTCCTCTGATTTGATACGTATTATACGGTACGTCCTCTGATTTGATACGTATTATACGGTACGTCCTCTGATTTGATACGTATTATACGGTATGTCTTCTGATTCGTATTATATTTTACGACCGCTATTCCATTCATGATGTAACATGACGTAACTCAATATATCATACTAAATGGAGTGTCACATATTTATGTACAGAATAAAACAAATTGCCCTGAGACCATGTTGAATCATGTTATGAAAGATTTATTGATGGGTAAAAATAATGTTTTGACTGATTTTGTAGGTTCATACTGCACAGCCATACACTCAGATGAGATTAATGCCCAGGCATGTCTATAGAGCCTAATATCGATTTCTCACACATTTAGTCATTTAATTAACTATATCAATTGCAAGTAAAAAGTGAACATGACGCATGTTAATTCTTTACTAGTTTCTGAAAATATTTTTTTCAAAATATTGATTATACAATTGTTCATTTGTTTATGGAAATCAATGGACGGTGTTGTATTAGAGACAATAAAGGTATTGGTCTAACAACCATCAAACTGCCCACAGATTACTCCCTTCCATCATCTTGGATACACCTACAATAACCTGATATTTAGGGTAGGGTATCTACAATAACCTGATATTTAGGGTTAGGGAATCTACAATAACCTGATATTTAGGGTTAGGGAATCTACAATAACCTGATATTTAGGGTAGGGTATCTACAATAACCTGATATTTAGGGTAGGGTATCTACAATAACCTGATATTTAGGGTTAGGGAATCTACAATGACCTGATATTTAGGGTAGGGTATCTACAATAACCTGATATTTAGGGTTAGGGAATCTACAATAACCTGCTATTTAGGGTAGGGAATCTACAATAACCTGATATTTAGGGTAGGGTATCTACAATAACCTGATATTTAGGGTTAGGGAATCTACAATGACCTGATATTTAGGGTAGGGTATCTACAATAACCTGATATTTAGGGTTAGGGAATCTACAATGACCTGATATTTAGGGTTAGGGAATCTACAATAACCTGATATTTAGGGTTAGGGAATCTACAATAACCTGATATTTAGGATAGGGTATCTACAATAACCTGATATTTAGGGTAGGGTATCTACAATAACCTGATATTTAGGGTAGGGTATCTACAATAACCTGATATTTAGGGTTAGGGAATCTACAATAACCTGATATTTAGGGTTAGGGAATCTACAATAACCTGCTATTTAGGGTAGGGAATCTACAATAACCTGATATTTAGGGTAGGGTATCTACAATGACCTGATATTTAGGGTTAGGGTATCTACAATAACCTGATATTTAGGGTTAGGGAATCTACAATAACCTGATATTTAGGGTAGGGTATCTACAATAACCTGATATTTAGGGTTAGGGAATCTACAATGACCTGATATTTAGGGTTAGGGAATCTACAATAACCTGATATTTAGGGTTAGGGAATCTACAATAACCTGATATTTAGGGTAGGGTATCTACAATAACCTGATATTTAGGGTAGGGTATCTACAATAACCTGATATTTAGGGTAGGGTATCTACAATAACCTGATATTTAGGGTTAGGGAATCTACAATAACCTGATATTTAGGGTTAGGGAATCTACAATAACCTGCTATTTAGGGTAGGGAATCTACAATAACCTGATATTTAGGGTAGGGTATCTACAATGACCTGATATTTAGGGTTAGGGTATCTACAATAACCTGATATTTAGGGTTAAGGTATCTACAATAACCTGCTATTTAGGGTTAGGGAATCTACAATAACCTGATATTTAGGGTTAGGGAATCTACAATAACCTGCTATTTAGGGTAGGGAATCTACAATAACCTGATATTTAGGGTAGGGTATCTACAATGACCTGATATTTAGGGTTAGGGAATCTACAATAACCTGATATTTAGGGTTAGGGTATCTACAATAACCTGATATTTAGGGTAGGGTATCTACAATAACCTGATATTTAGGGTTAGGGAATCTACAATAACCTGATATTTAGGGTAGGGTATCTACAATAACCTGATATGTAAGGGTAGGGAATCTACAATAACATGATATTTAGGGTAGGGAATCTACAATAACCTGATATTTAGGGTTAGGGAATCTACAATAACCTGATATTTAGGGTTAGTGAATCTACAATAACCTGCTATTTAGGGTTAGGGAATCTACAATAACCTGATATTTAGGGTTAGGGAATCTACAATAACCTGATATTTAGGGTTAGGGAATCTACAATAACCTGATATTTAGGGTTAGGGAATCTACAATAACCTGATATTTAGGGTTAGGGAATCTACAATAACCTGATATTTAGGGTAGGGTATCTACAATAACCTGATATTTAGGGTTAGGGTATCTACAATAACCTGCTATTTAGGGTTAGGGTATCTACAATAACCTGATATTTAGGGTTAGGGAATCTACAATAACCTGATATTTAGGGTAGGGTATCTACAATAACCTGATATTTAGGGTTAGGGAATCTACAATAACCTGATATTTAGGGTAGGGTATCTACAATAACCTGATATTTAGGGTTAGGGAATCTACAATAACCTGATATTTAGGGTTAGGGAATCTACAATAACCTGATATTTAGGGTAGGGTATCTACAATAACCTGATATTTAGGGTTAGGGAATCTACAATAACCTGATATTTCAGGGACAAAACGGATATTCAGTAGGCAGCAACACAAGATGAATGTAAAAACTGTTGGTTATTTTTTTTGTTTAAGTTGTGGGAACATTATGTGCTGGCTAGGAGGAGGCTATTTTATAACAAAGCACACATTTGGGTTTACAACACAGGCTCATGTAGTCTTTAAGTAGGAGGCATTCTGTATTGTGTTTGAATGAGGTGGACCATTCCATCTTACAAGGACAGACAGAATGATAGAATTGCAGAGAGAAACACTCAGACAGTACACACCTACAGGACACAAGCATAGGCCTGCTCAGTCAAAGCCCACAGTACTCCTCTCCCAAAACCTATGTTTACATTGGCAAAGCAAGTGAAATAGACAATAAAAAAAGGGAAATTAATAATGAGAAATTAACAGTAAACATTACTCTCAAAAGTTTTAAAATAATATCGACATTTTAAATGTTATATTATTGGCTATGGTTAGTAAGTGTAGCTCGTTTTCCACCTAATTTTGTGGGCAGTGTGCACATAGCCTGTCTTCTCTTGAGAGCCAGGTCTGCCTGTGGCGGCCTCTTGATAGCAAGGCAATGCTTACTGAGTCTGTACATAGTCCAAGCTTTCCTTAATGTTGGGTCAGTCCCAGTAGTCAGGTATTCTGCCTCTGTGTACTCTCTGTTTAGGGCCAAATAGCATTCTAGTTTGCTCAGATATAAAAAAAAATCTTTCCAATGTGTCAAGTAATTATCTTTTTGTTTTCTCATGATTTGGTTGGGTCTATTTGTGTTGCTGTCCTGGGGCTCTGTGGGGTCTGTTTGTGTTTGTAAACATAGTCACAGTACTAGCTTGCTGAGGGGACTCTTCTCCAGGTTCATCTCTCCTTAGGTGATGCTTTGTTATGGAAGGTTTGAGAATCACTTCCTTTTAGATGGTTGTAGAATCTAATAGCTCTTTTCTGGATTTTTATTATGAGTGGGAGTCGTTCTAATTATGCTCTACATTATTTGGTGTTTTACTTTGTACAAGAAAGATGTTTTTACAGAATTCTGCAATTTGAATCTGAATTTGGTGTTAGTCCCATTTTCTGCATTTTTGGTTGATAATTGGATCCCAGACCTCACAATGGGCTCTGTTCCATGTCGTGTTTCTGTTGTTCTGTGTGTTTGTATGGCCTATATAGCAGTAACGCCAAATACAAACATTCATCAACAAAAGTTTTTAGATATTTTTTGGAATGCTTCAAGTGGTCTTAAAATTCAAAATCAAATAGCAAAATGATCCTTGGTATGACCTCCTTAAAACAATTCCAAATAGCTTAGTGTAGGTCCTCTTGGTGTGGATCCTCTTGGTGCAGGTCCTCTGGGACGGGGTCTCACAGTTCTGATAGGGTGTCTCTCTGGTCTGGGCGGGGTGTTCGTTGCTGTGTTGCTCCTGTGTGAGGTGTTGGGGCTGCGGTTGAGGGTGATGTCCTGGCAAAAGTGGAGACTGCTGCATTGTAGAGGTGGACTTGGTCTTACATTTACATTTACATTTACATTTAAGTCATTTAGCAGACGCTCTTATCCAGAGCGACTTACAAATTGGTGCATTCACCTTATGACCTCCAGTGGAACAGCCACTTTACAATAGTGCATCTAAATCTTTCTAAGGGGGGGGGGGGGGGGGGGGTCAGAAGGATTGCTTTATCCTATCTTTATCCTATAGGTATTCCTTAAAGAGGTGGGGTTTCAGGTGTCTCCGGAAGGTGGTGATTGACTCCGCTGTCCTGGCGTCGTGAGGGAGTTTGTTCCACCATTGGGGTGCCAGAGCAGCGAACAGTTTTGACTGGGCTGAGCGGGAACTGTACCTCCTCAGTGGTAGGGAGGCGAGCAGGCCAGAGGTGGATGAACGCAGTGCCCTTGTTTGGGTGTAGGGCCTGATCAGAGCCTGAAGGTACTGAGGTGCCGTTCCCCTCACAGCTCCGTAGGCAAGCACCATGGTCTTGTAGCGGATGCGAGCTTCAACTGGAAGCCAGTGGAGAGAGCGGAGGAGCGGGGTGACGTGAGAGAACTTGGGAAGGTTGAACACCAGACGGGCTGCGGCGTTCTGGATGAGTTGTAGGGGTTTAATGGCACAGGCAGGGAGCCCAGCCAACAGCGAGTTGCAGTAATCCAGACGGGAGATGACAAGTGCCTGGATTAGGACCTGCGCCGCTTCCTGTGTGAGGCAGGGTCGTACTCTGCGGATGTTGTAGAGCATGAACCTACAGGAACGGGCCACCGCCTTGATGTTAGTTGAGAACGACAGGGTGTTGTCCAGGATCACGCCAAGGTTCTTAGCGCTCTGGGAGGAGGACACAATGGAGTTGTCAACCGTGATGGCGAGATCATGGAACGGGCAGTCCTTCCCCGGGAGGAAGAGCAGCTCCGTCTTGCCGAGGTTCAGCTTGAGGTGGTGATCCGTCATCCACACTGATATGTCTGCCAGACATGCAGAGATGCGATTCGCCACCTGGTCATCAGAAGGGGGAAAGGAGAAGATTAATTGTGTGTCGTCTGCATAGCAATGATAGGAGAGACCATGTGAGGTTATGACAGAGCCAAGTGACTTGGTGTATAGCGAGAATAGGAGAGGGCCTAGAACAGAGCCCTGGGGGACACCAGTGGTGAGAGCACGTGGTGAGGAGACAGATTCTCGCCACGCCACCTGGTAGGAGCGACCTGTCAGGTAGGACGCAATCCAAGCGTGGGCCGCGCCGGAGATGCCCAACTCGGAGAGGGTGGAGAGGAGGATCTGATGGTTCACAGTATCGAAGGCAGCCGATAGGTCTAGAAGGATGAGAGCAGAGGAGAGAGAGTTAGCTTTAGCAGTGCGGAGCGCCTCCGTGATACAGAGAAGAGCAGTCTCAGTTGAATGACTAGTCTTGAAACCTGACTGATTTGGATCAAGAAGGTCATTCTGAGAGAGATAGCAGGAGAGCTGGCCAAGGACGGCACGTTCAAGAGTTTTGGAGAGAAAAGAAAGAAGGGATACTGGTCTGTAGTTGTTGACATCGGAGGGATCAAGTGTAGGTTTTTTCAGAAGGGGTGCAACTCTCGCTCTCTTGAAGACGGAAGGGACGTAGCCAGCGGTCAAGGATGAGTTGATGAGCGAGGTGAAGTAAGGGAGAAGGTCTCCGGAAATGGTCTGGAGAAGAGAGGAGGGGATAGGGTCAAGCGGGCAGGTTGTTGGGCGGCCGACCGTCACAAGACGCAAGATTTCATCTGGAGAGAGAGGGGAGAAAGAGGTCAGAGCACAGGGTAGGGCAGTGTGAGCAGAACCAGCGGTGTCGTTTGACTTAGCAAACGAGGATCGGATGTCGTCGACCTTCTTTTCGAAATGGTTGACGAAGTCGTCTGCAGAGAGGGAGGAGGGGGGGGGAGGAGGATTCAGGAGGGAGGAGAAGGTGGCAAAGAGCTTCCTAGGGTTAGAGGCAGATGCTTGGAATTTAGAGTGGTAGAAAGTGGCTTTAGCAGCAGAGACAGAAGAGGAAAATGTAAAGGTTAAAGTCCATGATGGAGTGGTAGACGTTAGGTTTTGAGGTACAGTCGCGGGAAATGCTTTCATTCACCAGCTGTATGGTGGCAGGTGAAAGTATTTTTGCGGTAGTATGGTGGAGATGACCACATGTGAGTTAGGGAATGAGGAAGACGCTTTTTCAAATCACTACCTGGAGTGTTGTGGCCACCCTTTCCTGCTAGGCCCTCAGGTCATTTGTTCCTGTGTGAATTCAATGGGTTTTTTAAAATTATTATTTTTATTTCACCTTTATTTAACCAGGTAGGTTAGTTGAGAACAAGTTCTCATTTACAACTGCGACCTGGCCAAGATAAAGCAAAGCAGTTCGACACATACAACAACACAGAGTTACACTTGGAATAAACAAACATACAATCAAAAAAACAGTAGAAAAATCTATATACAGCATGTGCAAATGAGGTAGGATAAGAGAAGTAAGGCAATAAATAGGCCATGGTGGCTAAGTAATTACAATATAGCAATTAAACACTGGAATGGTAGAATGTACAGAAGATGAATGTGCAAGTAGAGATACTGGGGTGCAAAGGAGCAAGATTAATAAATAAATACAGTATGGGGATAAGATAGATTGGATGGGCTAATTACAGAGGAGTTATGCACAGGTGCAGTGATCTGTGAGCTGGTGCTTAAAGCTAGTGAGGGAGGAAAGAGTCTCCAGCTTCAGAGATTTTTGCAGTTCGTTCCAGTCATTGGCAGCAGAGAACTGGAAGGAGAGGCGGCCAAAGGAGGAATTGGCTTTGGGGGTTGACCAGTGAGATATACCTGCTGAGGCGCATGCTACGGGTGGGTGCTGCTATGGTGACCAGTGAGATGAGATGAGGCGGGGCTTTACCTAGCAGAGACTTGTAGATGACCTGGAGCCAGTGGGTTTGGCGACGAGTATGAATCGAGGGCCAGCCAACGAGAGCGTACAGGTCGCAGTGGTGGGTAATATATGGGGTTTTGGTGACAAAACGGATGGCACTGTGATAAATTGCATCCAATTTGTTGAGTAGAGTGTTGGAGGCTATTTTATCGATGACATCGCCGAAGTTGAGGATCGGTAGTATGGTCAGTTTTACGAGGGTATGTTTGGCAGCATGAGTGAAGGAGGCTTTGTTGCGAAATAGGAAGCCGATTCTAGATTTAATTTTGGATTGGAGATGCTTAATGTGAGTCTGGAAGGAGAGTTTACAGTCTAGCCAGACACCTAGGTATTTGTAGTTGTCCACATATTCTAAGTCAGAACCGTACAGAGTAGTGATGCTGGACGAGCGGGCAGGTGCGGGCAGTGATCGTTTGAAGAGCATGCACTTAGTTTTACATGCATTTAAGAGCAGTTGGAGGCCACGGAAGGAGAGTTGTATGGCATTGAAGCTCGTCTGGAGGTAAGTTAATCTCTGGGATATGTGGGACGTTAGCGTCCCACTTGGCCATAAGCCAGAAAAAATGTAGCGCGCCAAATTCAAATATATTACTATAAAAATCAATCTTTCATGAAATCACACATGAAAGACACCAAATTAAAGCTACACATGTTGTGAATCCAGCCAACATGCCTGATTTCAAAAAGGATTTACGGCGAAAGCACACCAAACAATTATGTTAGCGCAGTACATAGCCACAGAAAAACACAGCCATTTTCCCAGCAAAAGATAGTAGTCACAAAAAGCAGAAAGAGATAAAATTAATCACTAACCTTTGATGATCTTCATCAGTTGACACTCATAGGACATCATGTTACACAATACATTTATGTTTTGTTCGATAATGTGCATATTTATATCCACAAATCTCGGTATACATTGGCGCCATGTTCAGAAATGCCTCCAAAATATCCAGAGAAATTGCAGAGAGCCACGTCAAATAACAGAAATACTCATCATAAACTTTGATGAAAGATACATGTTTTACACATAATTAAAGATACACTTGTTCTTAATTCAACCGCTGTGTCAGATTTGTTAAAAACTTTACGTAAAAAGAACGCCATGCAATAATCTGAGACGGCGCTCAGATTTAACAACATTTCTCCGCCATGTAGGAGTCAACAGAAATACGAAATTACATCATAAATATTCCCTTACCTTTGATTATCTTCATCAGAATGCACTGCCAGGAATCCTAGTTCCACAATAAATCGTTGTTTTGTTCGATAATGTCCATTACTTATTGTCAAGTAGCTAATTTTGTTAGCATGTGTAGTACACGTGTCCAAACGCTCGCGCAGATGCAGGCAAACGTTGGACGAAAACTTCAAAAAGTTATATTACAAGTCGAATAAACTGGTCAAACTTAGTAGAGAATCAATCTTCAGGATGTTGTTATCATGTATATCCAATAACGTTCCAACCGGAGCATTCCTTCATGTCTTTAGAAGTTATGGAACGCATGGCGATATCATGAGGAATAAGCGTGACCAACAACTGGCAATCTGCCAGACCACTGACTCAAACACCTCCCATCCGGTCCCACATCACAGTATAGGCTTCATTCAGCGTTCTACAGACTGTTGACATCTAGTGGAAGGCGTAGGAAGTGCAAACATATCCATATATTACAGGGAATTGAATAGGCGATGAGTTTAACATCAACCAGGCTCAGAATTCTCACTTCCTGTTTGGATTTTCTTTTCAGGTTTTTGCCTGCCATATGAGTTCTGTTATACTCACAGACATTATTCAAACCGTTTTAGAAGCTTCAGAGTGTTTTCTATCCAATAGTAATAATAATATGCATATATTAGCATCTGGGACAGAGTAGGCGGCTGTTCAGTCTGGGCACGCTATTCATCCAAAAGTGAAAATGCTGCCCCCTATCATAAAGAAGTTAACACAGTGTCCAAAGAAGGGCCAGAAGTGTACAGAATGGTGTCGTCTGCGTAGAGGTGGATCAGAGAATCACCATCAGCGAGAGCGACGTCATTGATGTATACAGAGAAGAGAGTCGACCCGAGAATTGAACCCTGTGGCACCCTCATAGAGACTGCCAGAGGACCGGACAACAGGCCCTCCCATTTGACACACTGAACTCTATCAGAGAAGTTGTTGGTGAACCAGGCGAGGCAATCATTTGAGAAACCAAGGCTGTTGAGTCTGCCGATAAGAATGTGGTGATTGACAGAGTCGAAAGCCTTGGCCAGGTCGATGAACACGGCTGCACAGTAATGTCTCTAATCAATGGCGGTTATGAAATCGTTTAGGACCTTGAGCGTGGCTGAGGTGTACCCATGACCACCTCTGAAACCAGATTGCATAGCGGAGAAGGTACGGTGGGATTCGAAGTGGTCGAATAATCTGTTTGTTGACTTGGCTTTCGAAGACCTTAGAAAGGCAAGGTAGGATAGATATAGGTCTGTAGCAATTTGGGTCTTGAGTGTCTCCCACTTTGAAGAGGGGGATGACCGCGGCAGCTTTCCAATCTTTGGGAATCTCAGACGATACGAAAGTGAGGTTGAAAAGGCTAGTAATAGGGGTTGCAACAATTTCGGCAGATAATTTAAAAAAGAGAGGGTCCAGATTGTCTAGCCCGGCTGATTTGTAGGGGTCCAGGTTTTGAAGTTCTTTCAGAACATCAACTATGTGGATTTGGGTGAAAGAGAAATGGTGGAGGCTTGGGCGAGTTGCTGTGGGGAGTGCAGGGCTGTTGACCAGGGTAGGGGTAGCCAGGTGGAAAGCATGGCCAGTCGTGGAAAAAGGTTATTGAAATTCTCGATTATAGTGGATTTATCGGTGGTGACAGTGTTTCCTAGCCTCAGTGCAGTGGGCAGCTGGGAGGAGGTGCTCTTATTCTCCATGGACTTTACAATGTCCCAGAACTTTGAGTTTGTGCTACAGAATGCAAATTTCGGCTTGAAAAAGCTAGCCTTAGCTTTCCTAACTGCCAGCGTATATTGGTTCCTGACTTCCCTGAAAAGTTGCATATCACTGGGGCTATTCGTTGCTAATGCAGAACGCCACAGGATGTTTTTGTGCTGGTCAAGGGCATTCAGGTCTGGAGTGAACCAAGGGCTATATCTGTTCCTGGTTTGAAATGTTTTGAAAGGGGCATGCTTATTTAAGATGGTGAGGAAATTACTTTTAAAGAACAACCTGGCATCCTCGACTGACGGGATGAGGTCAATATCCTTCCAGGAATCCCGGACCAGGTCGATTAGAAAGGCCTGCTCGCAGAAGTGTTTTAGGGAGCGTTTGACAGTGATGAGGGGTGGTTGTTTGACCATAGACCCATAGCGGATGCAGGCAATGAGGCAGTGATCACTGAGATCTTGGTTAAAAACAGCAGAGGTGTATTTGTAGGGAAAGTTAGTTAGGATGATATCTATGAGGGTGCCCGTGTTTACGGATTAGGGGTTGTACCTGGTGGGTTCATTGATAATTTGTGAGAGATTGAGGTCTTCAAGCTTAGAATAGGATGGCCGGTGTGTTAAGCATGTCTGAGTTTAGGTCACCTAGCAGCACTAGCTCTGAAGATAGGTGGGGGGCAATCAGTTCACATATGGTGTCCAGGGCACAGCTGGGGGCAGAGGGTGGTCTATAGCAAGCGGCGACAGTGAGAGACTTGTTTCTGGAAAGGTGGATTTTTAAAAGCAGAAGCTCAAATTATTTGGGTACAGACCTGGATAGTAAGACAGAACTCTGCAGGCTATCTCTGCAGTAGATTGCAACACCACACCCTTTGGCAGTTCTATCTTGTCCGAAAATGTTATAGTTAGGGATGGAAATTTCAGGGTTTTTGGTGGTCTTCCTGAGCCAGGATTCAGAAACGGCTAGGACATCCGTGTTGGCAGAGTGTGCTAGGGCAGTGAATAAAAAAACTTAGGGAGGAGGATTCTAATGTTAACATGCATGAAACCAAGACTTTTACGGTTACAGAAGTCAGCTAATGTTAGCGCCTGGGGAATGGGAGTGGAGCTAGGCACTGCAGGGCCTCGATTAACTTCTACATCACCAGAGGAACAGAGGAGGAGTAGGATAAGAGTACGGCTAAAGGCTAAAAGAACTGGTCGTCTAGTACGTTCAGAACAGAGAGTAAAAGGAGCAGATTTCTGGGCACGGTAGAATAGATTCAAGGCATAATGTACAGACAAAGGTATGGTAGGATGTGGATACAGTGACGATAAACCTGTGCCTAGAGTGACAATGAAAGAGATATTGTCCCTAGAAATATAATTTAAACCAGGTGATGTCACCGCATGTGTGGTAGGTGGAACTAAAGTGTTAAATAAGGCGTATTGAGCAGGGCTAGAGGCTCTACAGTGGAATAAGGCAATAAATACTAACCAAAACAACAATGGACAAGGAATATTGACGTTAGCGAGAGGCATGCGTAGCCGAGTGATCATAGGAGTCCAGTGAGTGGCTTCAGGCAGCTTGTGGGCCGGGGCCAGCAAGCTAACAGAAGGGCCTTGGAGGGACGTCACGACGGAAGAAAGTCTGTTGTGGCCCCCTCGTGCTGATTACATCGGCAGACGGATCAGCAGGGCTCCGTGTGGTAAACCAGGCCAATTGGCAGAATAGGTATGGTGGCCAAAGAATTTTCCGGTGGGCCTCTTAAGCTAACAGTCCGATCTGCTCTGGACAGCTAATAGGCCGTGGCTAGCATGCTAGCGGATGGGATTTCAGGGGACGAAGCGACGGTGGAGCCAGTTGAGAAAAACCCCATTGGGCGAATCACGTCGGTGGTCCAGTCGTGTTGAGTCAGCGGGGGTCCAAGCTAGTTGGCAAAAAGAGATATTGTAGGACAAGTAGTGGCTGATGGACCTCTTTGGCTAACCGGTAGATGGGCCTAGCAATGCTAGCTCCAGGCTAATTGGTTATTGCTTCGGGACAGTGACGTTAGCCAGGAGTGGCCACTCGAATAGCAGCTAGCTAGCTGCGGTGATCCAGGTTAAAAAAAGGTTCAGCGCTTACGGTAGGAATCCAGAGATATGGAGAAAAATAAGTCATAATTGCTCTGGTTTGAGTCGCGCTGTGCAGACTGGCAAGAGTTGTCCATGCTAGAGGTGTCTGATGACCGCTAGCTGACTACTAGCTAGTAGCTAGTTAGCTGGCTAGCATCTGTTGGGGTTCCGGTTCAGGCGACGGTTCAGACGACGGATCAGCAGGGCTCCGTATGGTGGGAATAGTGGCCAAAGAATTTGTCCGATGGGCCTCTTAAGCTAACAGTCCGATGTAATTTAGACAGCTAGCGGGCCGGGGCTAACTAGTAGCCAGTTAGCTGGTAGCCAGTTAGCTGGCTAGCTTTTGATAAGTTGATGAGTTCTGAAATATAAAAATAGCAGATCCGTAGCTCATTGGGTGAGGCGGGTAGAAGGAGAGTATATTCAGTCCGTAGATAGAAAGTAATATTAAAATATTAAATATATATACAAAATACAACAACAAGGAAAAGCGGTGTTTACAAGGGACAGGAAGGGACAAGACAAAAACACACGTCCGACTGCTACGCCATCTTGGGGAAAAAATGTATGTGGCTGGGGGACCATATATATATATATATATATATATACACACACACAGTATATATACGCAGTATATACATATATATATATATATATATATATATACGTTTATCTAACTCTAAATCTATCTTTTTGTAGAAAAATATTGAAAGATTCAGGAGCTCATCTGCTCATGACCTCTCTCTCTCTCTCTCTCCTTCTCCTCTGCTCAACTCAGTTGGACTGTGTTGGTTGCCATCTACATGCTCACTCGAGCGAGCCGAATACATTAGAATCCAATTAAGTGATGTGAAGAGAGCTGCTCAGGCTTGTAGTGCTCAGCCACTGACTTGACAAGGGTGTGTGTGTGTTTGTGTGTTCTAGGCCTAGCCCGGCATCTGAGGACTAATTCATTACACTACTGTAGGTTCATCGCCCATCATACAATGCAGAACACTGGTTGACTGACACCAGGCAAATATAAATCAATAAGCCATTGGGCCAATCACTATGGCCTCCTGCAGACATGGTTCAACTTGGAGGTGGGAGGAACATGCAATCAACAAATCCCCAGCTGAACAGAAACATGTGAAGTCTAGGGGCTAAAGGATGGTAGTTAACAAAAGCTGAAATCATGTGTCTTCCTCATTTTATTGTACTGTACTGAATGAGTGTTTTAACACAGACAGATGCTGCTCTACTGAAGGAGTGTTTTAACACAGACAGATGCTGCTGTAATAAAGGAGTGTTTTAACACAGACAGATGCTGCTGTAATGGAGTGTTTTAACACAGACAGATGCTGCTGTAATGAAGGAGTGTTTTAACACAGACAGATGCTGCTGTAATGAAGGAGTGTTTTAACACAGACAGATGCTGCTGTAATGAAGGAGTGTTTTAACACAAACAGATGCTGCTGTAATGAAGGAGTGTTTTAACACAGACAGATGCTGCTGTAATGGAGTGTTTTAACACAGACAGATGCTGCTGTAATAATGGAGTGTTTAAACACAGACAGATGCTGCTGTAATGAAGGAGTGTTTTAACACAGACAGATATTGCTGTAATGGAGTGTTTTAACACAGACAGATGCTGCTGTAATGAAGGACTGTTTTAACACAGACAGATGCTGCTGTAATGAAGGAGTGTTTTAACACAGACAGATGCTGGTTGTGTCTTAGTGGTTAAAACAACACAGGCTCCAGAATTATGAGTGCCCATGTCAAACCAAATACGACACAGGCAACATGACCGGTCAACATGAATATGTCAACATGACCGGTCAACATGAATATGTCAACATGACCAGTCAACATGAATATGTCAACATGAATATGTCAACATGAATATGTCAACATGACCGGTCAACAGGAATATGTCAACATGAATATGTCAACATGAATATGTCAACATGACCGGTCAACATGAATATGTCAACATGAACGGTCAACATGAATATGTCAACATGACCGGTCAACATGAATATGTCAACATGAATATGTCAACATGACCGGTCAACATGAATATGTCAACATGAATATGTCAACATGAATATGTCAACATGAATATGTCAACATGAACGGTCAACATGAATATGTCAACATGAATATGTCAACATGAATATGTCCACATGAATATGTCAACATGACCGGTCAACATGACCGGTCAACATGAATATGTCAACATGACCGGTCAACATGAATATGTCAACATGACCGGTCAACATGAATATGTCAACATGACCGGTCAACATGAATATGTCAACATGAACGGTCAACATGAATATGTCAACATGAATATGTCAACATGAATATGTCAACATGAATATGTCAACATGAACAGTCAACATGAATATGTCAACATGAATATGTCAACATGACCGGTCAACATGACCGGTCAACATGAATATGTCAACATGAACGGTCAACATGACCGGTCAACATGAATATGTCAACATGAACGGTCAACATGAATATGTCAACACGACCGGTCAACATGAATATGTCAACATGACCGGTCAACATGACCGGTCAACATGAATATGTCAACATGACCGGTCAACATGACCGGTCAACATGAATATGTCAACATGAACGGTCAACATGAATATGTCAACATGACCGGTCAACATGAATATGTCAACATGAATATGTCAACATGAATATGTCAACATGAACGGTCAACATAACCGGTCAACATGAATATGTCAACATGAACGGTCAACATGAATATGTCAACATGAATATGTCAACATGACCGGTCAACATGAATATGTCAACATGAATATGTCAACATGAATATGTCAACATGAATATGTCAACATGAACGGTCAACATGAATATGTCCACATGAATATGTCAACATGAATATGTCCACATGAATATGTCAACATGAACAGTCAACATGAATATGTCAACATGACCGGTCAACATGAATATGTCAACATGACCGGTCAACATGAATATGTCAACATGACCGGTCAACATGAATATGTCAACATGACCGGTCAACATGAATATGTCAACATGAATATGTCAACATGAACGGTCAACATGAATATGTCAACATGAATATGTCAACATGAATATGTCAACATGAACGGTCAACATGAACAGTCAACATGAATATGTCAACATGAATATGTCAACATGAATATGTCAACATGAATATGTCAACATGAATATGTCAACATGAACGGTCAACATAACCGGTCAACATGAATATGTCAACATGAACGGTCAACATGAATATGTCAACATGAATATGTCAACATGAACGGTCAACATGAATATGGCAACATGAACGGTCAACATGAATATGTCAACACGACCGGTCAACATGCATATCTCAACATGACCGGTCAACATGAATATGTCAACATGACCGGTCAACATGAATATTGCAACATGACCGGTCAACATGAATATGTCAACATGACTGGTCAACATGAATATGTCAACATGACCGGTCAACATGAATATGTCAACATGACCGGTCAACATGAATATGTCAACATGACCGGTCAACATGAATATGTCAACATGAACGGTCAACATGAATATGTCAACATGACCGGTCAACATGAATATGTAAACATGAATATGGCAACATGAACGGTCAACATGAATATGTCAACATGAATATGTCAACATGACCAGTCAACATGAATATGTCAACATGACCTGTCAACATGAATATGTCAACATGACCGGTCAACATGAATATGTCAACATGACCGGTCAACATGAATATGTCAACATGACCGGTCAACATGAATATGTCAACATGAATATGTCAACATGAACGGTCAACATGAATATGTCAACATGAATATGTCAACATGACCAGTCAACATGAATATGTCAACATGACCTGTCAACATGAATATGTCAACATGACCGGTCAACATGAATATGTCAACATGACCGGTCAACATGAATATGTCAACATGACCGGTCAACATGAATATGTCAACATGACCGGTCAACATGAATGTCAACATGACCGGTCAACATGAATATGTCAACATGACCGGTCAACATGAATATGTCAACATGACCGGTCAACATGAATATGTCAACATGACCGGTCAACATGAATATGTCAACATGACCAGTCAACATGAATATGTCAACATGACCGGTCAACATGAATATGTCAACATGAATATGTCAACATGAATATGTCAACATGACCGTTCAGCCGTCATTCAAACCATCACAAACTGCTTCAATATTAGTGCCGTCATTTATAATTATTACCCAGACATTGCCCCTTGTGGATGGGTAATTGCCATGTCAATATCTCTTCTTGCCATTATGTAATTTCACTAGTACAGATTCACGTGGTTACTAATCCACTATGCTAGAGTTTGGGTTGGATTCAGAACAGGGTCATGTCACCTAGGCTATACCTACTGGAGGCTATCATGGGATGGTTAAACACCTGTTCCACAAGGCCAGCTCTCTTTTAACCTCTAAAAGTCTAAAACAATTCCATAAAATGACATATGGAATTGTTTTAAGACGGTTAGACTGTGGATCATTTAGCTATTTGAGTTAGAATTGTATGACCCCGGTAGGTATCCCCCCCCCCTCCAAAAAAATACAAATAAAAGATTTGATGAAAATATTGAATTTGGCCTGTTTTAACACAGACAGATGCTGCCCTCATTCAGGCCATTCTTTAAGTAATCAGCGTAGTATTTCCCTGGGCTGGAATCTCTGACCTGCTTCAGTGTAAGAATGCCCCTTAGATCAGCGTAGTATTTCCCTGGGCTGGAATCTTCGACCTGCTTCAGTGTAATGATGCCCCTTAGATCAGCGTAGTATTTCCCTGGGCTGGAATCTTCGACCTGCTTCAGTGTAATGATGCCCCTTAGATCAGCGTAGTATTTCCCTGGGCTGGAAACTCTGACCTGCTTCAGTTTAATGATGCCCCTTAGATCAGCGTAGTATTTCCCTGGGCTGGAAACTCCGACCTGCTTCAGTGTAATGATACCCCTTAGATCAGCGTAGTATTTCCCTGGGCTGGAAACTCTGACCTGCTTCAGTGTAATGATGCCCCTTAGATCAGTTAATGAGAAGAGCCTTTTGATTGAAAAGACCCTCCTCAACAGATGCAATTTACCACTGCGCATAAATCAATGCGGACTAGTGGGGCTAATTTAAACCATTTGATGTCAATTTGGCCTTGACCCCAGCTGCTCCTAAGGACTAAATCTGTTAGGAGTATATTAAATGCAACAGAATCGCAGCGCCGGCATCCATAACTCCTGGCGCTTTCGATACGGTGGCAAGATTTCCATATTGTACCTGTCCGAGGTGGTTTGTTTACTAGGCCCTTCAAATGAAATAATGGCTCCGTGCACTATCAATTACAGGGGGAACGGGGGGGAGGAAGAATTCCAGTCCATTAGACCCTTAAACGCAGCACCGGGCCTAGGTGCAGGTTCGCCACACCCCAAACAAAGGCTTTTCACTTCCTACAGATAAGACAAGTGTGTGTGTGTGTGTGTGTGTGTGTGTGTGTGTGTGTGTGTGTGTGTGTGTGTGTGTGTGTGTGTGCGTGCGTGCGTGCGTGCGTGCGTGCGTGCGTGCGTGTGCGTGCGTCAGGGAGAGCGTCCCCAGACAAGTTTAAATACATCTCCATATCTCGTGTATGTGGTGTCTCTGTCTCTCCTATGAGACACTGTCTCACGTAAAGTACGTTCACCACCTGCGACCCTGGGCTCTTTAAACTTGTCTCATGTCATTGTATATTATTTATGCTGTTGTGGTTTTCTTGCCATTATTGTCTTTTTACTGTTTGGCTACCACAGTCAATATATATGATTTCGTAGAAGATCAGAATGTCAACCACAATGTTTGGAAAACAATTTCACTGTATTTTCATTCTGCATTTTTTCCGCCGTTTGACATGTCGCCCATTGTAAACGTCATCCTCAGCGCTACGTGTCTCAGCAACATGGACAGCAGCCATTCAAATAGCTAATACGGCTGATGGATCATGTCAAGAGAGGACACCTGTGCATGGTGTGGGATTTCATTCCCTCCAATGCTATACAGACAGACTTACATCTGCCAATGATGTGGACATCAATCATATTTGTTTAGCTTCCTAAATGGCATGCTTTTTCCTTCTTAGTGCACTACTTTTGAGGGCTCTGGTCAAACAACGCCCGATATGGGGAATAAGGTACCATTTGGGATGTCGCCATAGCCTCATGGAGATATTTGTAGACCTGGTGTTGACAATTTGTGGATTGGCTGGCTATGGTTGATTAAGCCTGTGCTATAGTTGATTAAGCCTGTGCTATAGTTGATTAAGCCTGTGCTATAGTTGATTAAGCCTGTGCTATAGTTGATTAAGCCTGTGCTATAGTTGATTAAGCCTGTGCTATAGTTGCGTTAGCAACTAACTACAGCACAGGCTTAATCAACTAACTACAGCACAGGCTTAATCAACTAACTACAGCACAGGCTTAATCAACTAACTACAGCACAGGCTTAATCAACTAACTACAACACAGGCTTAATCAACTAACTACAGCACAGGCTTAATCAACTAACTACAACACAGGCTTAATCAACTAACTACAGCACAGGCTTAATCAACTAACTACAGCACAGGCTTAATCAACTAACTACAACACAGGCTTAATCAACTAACTACAGCACAGGCTTAATCAACTAACTACAGCACAGGCTTAATCAACTAACTACAGCACAGGCTTAATCAACTAACTACAGCACAGGCTTAATCAACTAACTACAGCACAGGCTTAATCAACTAACTACAGCACAGGCTTAATCAACTAACTACAGCACAGGCTTAATCAACTAACTACAGCACAGGCTTAATCAACTAACTACAGCACAGGCTTAAGCAACTAACTACAGCACAGGCTTAATCAACTAACTACAGCACAGGCTTAATCAACTAACTACAGCACAGGCTTAATCAACTAACTACAGCACAGGCTTAAGCAACTAACTACAGCACAGGCTTAATCAACTAACTACAGCACAGATTTAATCAACTAACTACAGCACAGGCTTAATCAACTAACTACAGCACAGGCTTAAGCAACTAACTACAGCACAGGCTTAAGCAATTATGGCACAGTGATGTTGGAATGAATTTGCTTCTATTTTCCTTCTGTATAATTTTCCTTTATGACACCTGTCACAGCGTCCACTAAATAATGAACTGTTTCTATGCTGAAACACTCATGTGGCGTCCTAAATGGCACCCTATTCCCTTTGGGGCCCTGGTCAATAGTAGTGCACCCTATTCCCTTTGGGGCCCTGGTCAATAGTAGTGCACCCTATTCCCTATGGGGCCCTGGTCAATAGTAGTGCACCCTATTCCCTATGGGACCCTGGTCAATAGTAGTGCACCCTATTCCCTATGGGGCCCTGGTCAAAAGCAATGCACCCTATTCCCTATGGGGCCCTGGTCAGTAGTAGTGCCCCTTATTCCCTATGGGGCCCTGGTCAATAGTAGTGCACCCTATTCCCTATGGGGCCCTGGTCAATAGTAGTGCACCCTATTCCCTATGGGGCCCTGGTCAATAGTAGTGCACCCTATTCCCTATGGGGCCCTGGTCAATAGTAGTGCACCCTATTCCCTATGGGGCCCTGGTCAATAGTAGTGCACCCTATTCCCTATGGGGCCCTGGTCAATAGTAGTGCCCCTTATTCCCTATGGGGCCCTGGTCAATAGTAGTGCACCCTATTCCCTATGGGGCCCTGGTCAATAGTAGTGCACCCTATTCCCTATGGGGCCCTGGTCAATAGTAGTGCACCCTATTCCCTATGGGGCCCTGGTCAATAGTAGTGCACCCTATTCCCTATGGGGTCCTGGTCAAAAGTAGTGCACCCTATTCCCTGTGGGGCCCTGGTCAAAAGTAGTGCACCCTATTCCCTATGGGGCCCTGGTCAATAGTAGTGCACCCTATTCCCTATGGGGCCCTGGTCAAAAGTAGTGCACCCTATTCCCTATGGGGCCCTGGTCAAAAGTAGTGCACCCTATTCCCTATGGGGCCCTGGTCAATAGTAGTGCACCCTATTCCCTATGGGGCCCTGGTCAAAAGTAGTGCACCCTATTCCCTATGGGGCCCTGGTCAAAAGTAGTGCACCCTATTCCCTATGGGGCCCTGGTCAAAAGCAGTGCACCCTATTCCCTATGGGGCCCTGGTCAAAAGCAGTGCACCCTATTCCCTATGGGGCCCTGGTCAGTAGTAGTGCACCCTATTCCCTATGGGGCCCTGGTCAAAAGCAATGCACTATGTAGAGAATAGGATGCTGTTTGGGAGCTGGGACGCAGCCACACTCACTCCAAGACAGTTCCTGATTCCTGGGCTTTGACCCTCAGGGAACACTGTGCCAATCTTATGGATGAGAAATGCTGAGCAGATGTTATACCTTATCCATTAAAGGGATAGTTGACTCAAAACTATATTTAGTGTTGTGTATCCAAAGTGCAACATCCTTCATTTTTCTCTGTACTGCAAGCGCACTATCTTGAAAACTTGACCGCTGACATTTAAACATTTTGGGATTGTATTACCAAAATTGACCAAAATATTAAAATATTGTTTTTGAGTAAACTATCCCTTTAATAATGCTAATAGCTTCCATCTGCAGTGCAGACCACAATAAGACAGTCAGACCAGGTGAGATGCGCTCCCCAAAACCAATTCTCAAATTATTGGGTTTTTTCAAAGCGATTCTGAGTAACATCAAATCGAAACCCCAAATAGCAGTTTTCCAGTAATCTGTCGAGTCTTTTCAAAAGTCGGAATTAAAGTTATTTCCGAAATTGGACAGCGAGAGTGCAATGTTTGCCATATGGCTATGAAGGGGTCAAAGTATTCCTGTTGCTCTTCCCCGAGGACTGGCCTATTAATCTGGGAGGAGGAACATTGCTCGCTCCCCCAAAGCTGATCAAACAAACATCATAAAATAGAAATAATAACCATCAACAAGGATAATTATGATGATGATAGCTTTCCTCTATTTTGCATGTAGTGGCTGCGGCGACTGCGGCGGCTAAGTGATTCAAACAAACATCCAATTTGTTGGCAGATTACCCAGGGGGCCATTGGTGGCTGTCCCACCTGCGAGGAGAGGGAGGAAATTCATTAGGCCGTTGGTAAATATTAATTGTGATGGGGTCCCACTGTGTGTGAGGGGACTTAATTACACTCACTTCCATGTGATTGTCTCCTTGGGGACCAACCCTCTGACGCAGATCGAGATGCTCTGCCACCTCCACCGCTTCCACCTCCACCGCTTCCACCGCCACCTCCACCTCCACCACCTCCACCGCTTCCACCGCCACCTCCACCACCTCCACCGCTTCCACCTCCACCTCCACCACCTCCACCGCTTCCACCTCCACAGCTTCCACCTCCACCACCTCCACAGCTTCCACCTCCACCAACTCCACAGCTTCCCCCTCCACCACCTCCACCGCCGCCACTTCCACCTCCACTGCTTCCACCTCCACAGCTTCCACCTCCACAGCTTCCACCTCCACAGCTTCCACCTCCACTACCTCCACAGCTTCCACCTCCACCACCTCCACAGCTTCCACCTCCACCACCTCCACAGCTTCCACCTCCACCACCTCCACAGCTTCCACCTCCACCACCTCCACAGCTTCCACCTCCACCACCTCCACAGCTTCCACCTCCACCACCTCCACAGCTTCCACCTCCACCACCTCCACAGCTTCCACCTCCACCACCTCCACAGCTTCCACCTCCACCACCTCCACAGCTTCCACCTCCACCACCTCCACAGCTTCCACCTCCACCACCTCCACAGCTTCCACCTCCACCACCTCCACAGCTTCCACCTCCACCACCTCCACCACTGCCACCTCCACCTCCACCGCTTACACCTCCACAGCTTCCACCTCCACCACCTCCACAGCTTCCACCTCCACCACCACCTCCACCGCTTCCACCTCCACCACCTCCACCACCTCCACCGTCGCCACCTGCTCCACCTCCACCACCACCGCCATAGATGGAGCTCCATCTGTGCAAAAAGCCCACCATTCGATCTCATGGAATCTGTTTTTCGTCAATGTAGCCACACAGCACATTGAACATCTCCTGTGCCGTTTCATGCTTGGGAATCGTGAGGCAGAAAAATAGGTCCTTGTGAATAGCATCCCTCCCTGCATAGAAAACAAAAGTCCATGCATTGGAACAGTGGTGAATTTAGCATGTAAATCTTGGTGGTGCAGAAGAAGTGTGGGATGCATGCCAGCAAAGCCACTACACAACACAACACATAACAATACATTCATTGCACTATAACGGTGCAAAACTGTGCCCACAAACTGTTAGGGCCTACATAAAGCTGTCCCAACAGCAGAGTCCCAACATCTTACCGCTGCTACACCTGGCTATCAGCAGAGCCTTGTCTGGCAGCGAAACAGTTCATTCAGCCTCGTGCTTCTACATCTGCATTACTTGCTGTTTGGGGTTTTAGGCTGGGTTTCTGTACAGCACTTCGAGATATTAGCTGATGTACGAAGGGCTATATAAAATAAACTTGATTTACTGCCTTTAAAAAAAAAACATAGCTGATTTAGCTTGCTTAAACAAATGTGGTTTCTACTGACAATTGAGATGTACAAACTACGGCATAAGGGGACAACGAGCAGATAAGAGGCAATCTGTAATTTGGATTTAAGATATTAATGCTAGAATGGATGTAGTCAATATAACTTCGTTCAGCACTTTTGAAATGTACAGCGACAGAATTCCAAACATGGGCCGTTCTTACAGTATTCTCCCTGTACACCAAGTCAGAACTGTAGGATAAATAAATAGAGCAAAAGGAACCAAATTATTAGGGTGAGGCACATGGGCTACTAACAGTTTACTACACAACATACACTTAGTATTACTTTCTTAGCTACAGCATAGATATTATTGTCTTAGCTACAGTCTCCATGGCATATTACATTATTTATGCAGCAGGATACAAGACGTTTTTGGACTCACCTTGTTGTGCTCACTTGAACAGGGGGTGGTGCGGCAGTCCTTCGTGGGCAAAGTCTGGCATTCTCTGGGAACTGGGAGCTCTAGAAAAGAGGCACGAGTTCCCGACTTGCAATTCCGAGTTCCCAGGCGAAGCTCATTTTTTTCCCCAGAGTTCCCAGTTGTCTTGAACTCACTGAAGTCTGAGATTTTCCAGATGTTTTGAGCGTGGCAGAAGTCATGCTGGATTGACAGCATGACCAATGTTGAATGAATGTTTATCCTTTTAAACTTGGAAAAGAGACCCTTAAAAACAGACTTGGACCACACACCGACTCCATTGAATAGCAGTCTAGTGATTGCAGCGCTTGCAGTTAGCCACTGATTCCTTTCAAACCATTCATTGATGAATTTGCAATTTCAAACTTGTTGTGTAATGTTTATGTCCAATGGCCGATGAGCACTGATATGTTTTAACTATGATTTCTCTTCATTGTTTCTCTTCATATGACAAGGATTGAAAAGGATTTGCCAGTAGATTGTCAACTTTTGATTCATGTTGATGACTGCTAGCTAAGATTTTGAAAGTATGATGTTGACATGATCAGTCCAATCAAAGCTGCTGTAGATAACGTGATTTGACATACTTTTATTTGTGGCCAATGACAGAGACTTCTTGGATGTGCACTTCTAATGTAACTATGGCAGCACCCAAGGGGCTTGAATTTTCGAACTCTACCCTTAGACTTGGCGGTGACATAGTGTCCCCATGAGTGACAGAACACTGAGCCAATCACTGCGCAAATAGAGAACATTACCAACCCCTACGCTCGGTATATTCCGCTGGCTGCCCCACCACCACAGAAAGCACTGAGCTAGGCTGAAACACCTGCATTTTAGGCTTGCCTTACTAAAGAAAGCAAAACGAGGCCATGTTTGTATGCGGCTTTATTAATAATGATTTAAAAAAAAAAATTTTTTTACATTGTTTGCAAACTGATGTGACACATATTAATGCAGGTTTTCATCAAGGATCTCTCTGTACTTTGCTCCGTTCAACTTTCCCTCGATCCTGACTAGTCTCCCAGTCCCTCCCGCTGAAAAACATCCCCACAGCATGATGCTGCCACCACCATGTTTCACCGTAGGGATGGTGCCAGGTTTTCTCCAGACATGATGCTTGGCATTCAGGCCAAAGAGTTCAATCTTGGTTTCATCAGACCAGAGAATCTTGTTTCTCATGGTCTGAGAGTCCTTTAGGTGCCTTTTGGCAAACTCCAAATAGGCAGCCATGTGCCTTTTACTGAGGAGTGGCTACCGTCTGGCATCACTCCCATAAAGGCCTGATTGGTGGAGTGCTGCAGATGTGGTTGTCCTTCAGAAGGTTATCCCATCTTCACAGAGGAGCTCTGTCAGAGTAACCATCGGGTTCTTGATCACCTCCCTGACCAAGGCCCTTCTGCCCTAATTGCTCAGTTTGGCCGAGCGGCGAGCTCTAGGAAGAGTCTTGGTGGTGTCAAACTTCTTCCGTTTAAGAATGATGGAGGCCACTGTGTTCTTGGGGACCTTCAATGATGCAGACATTTTTTGTTACCTTTCCCCAGATCTGTGGCTTGACACAATCCTGTCTCGGAGCTCTACGAATAATTCCTTCAACCTCAAGACTTGTTTTTTGTGGGACCATATATAGACAGGTGTATACCTTTCCAAATCATGTCCAATCAATTGAATTTATCACATGTGGACTCCAATCAAGTTGTAGAAAAATCTCAAGGGTGATCAATGGAAACAGGATGCGTCTGAGCTCAATTTCGAGTCTCATAGTAAAGGGTCTTAATACTTATGTAAATAAGGTATTTATTTTTTTAAGTTGCTTTTTTATACGTTTGCCAAAATTTCTAAAAACCTGTTTTCGCTTTGTCATTGCGAGGTATTGTGTGTATATTAATGAGTAATTGTTTAATTGAATCCATTTAAAAATAAGGCTGTAATGTAACAACATGTGAACAAGTCAAGGTGTCTGAATACTTTCCTGAATGCACTATACACATGTAGTCATGGTCTCTGGTGTCGATTACCCAGTAGGTACAGTAGGTGAGATTTCCATTGCTAAATTGTTATGCGCCGGCTACAGTAGCATAGGACTAATGTACTTTCAATTTGATGCCGGCATTTTAAGTCATCATTGCTGTGGGTTGAAAGCCTGTATTGTGTGGCTTTAATATTTCATTTCGTGAAGCTGTTTAATCATTTGAACCTATCCAAAGACCATTTAGTTGAGCTGAGACACTTTTCTTTGTGTAAATGATCAGACTATTTGTTTTACTTCTTAAAAACATTGAAAAAAATGCAATAATTTGTGAGCCTAATGTAGACTATAGGCCTATATATCTAAATGAATTGAAAAATGAACAATCCGATGGTGGAACTACTCCACTCATTCAGTGAATCAAAGTGAAAGGGCAAACTTGAGGGTTAAAAAATCCTCCGAACTCGACCGCAATCCTCTCCGAACTCGACCGCGATCCTCTCCGAACTCGACCGCGATCCTCTCTGATCCTCTCAACACATGCCCTACAGTATACTGTTGTTTATGTATGGCTGTGCCTCAAATTATTTCCTTTATAGTGCACTATGCAAGGAATAGGGTGTAATTTGGGACACAGTTATACTGGAGGTGAAACAGAATGGCTGCTGGGCTAAACCGTGGCTAACGGTTACAATCCACACCTCCCCCAGCTTCTACAGGGGAGGTCTATAGAAGAGAGAGACACAATTATACTCTTCTCTGAAAAGTCTTGTTTTCATGTCTTATTTTCACCACCTTCCACTGACGTAAACACAGTTCTGTTGGGCATGCTGAGAATACCAATGTGATATCCTGAGTTAACTCTTAGACACATGTCCCCCGGGGGAAGTATAGACACACACAAACAAAAACAGAGCACAAAGGCGGGCGGGCGGGCGGGCGGGCGGGCGGGCGGGCACGCACGCACGCACGCACGCACGCACGCACGCACGCACACACACACACACACAGGACAACATTTAATGTATAATTGTGCCCTCTCTCCTCCTCAGTCCTTTCTTTCAGAGCCTTAGACCCATCTCTCAGTTTCCTCTTGATCAGGAAAGCACCACTTAGGAAGCATCTTGCCAATGAGGTGAAGGCTCTATCTTACAAATCCCTCCTTTCCTTGTTCCCTTTCCTTAATCTGCACAGATTGATAAATGGGTAAACACTATGATGGAATCTCGTGAATTAGTCTGTCTTTCACCTGGGATGTATTCACACAAAGAAGAAAAACGCCTGGGGTGTATTCACACGAAGAAGAAAAACACCTGGGGTGTATTCACACGAAGAAGAAAAACACCTGGGGTGTATTCACATGAAGAAGAAAAACACCTGGGGTGTATTCACACGAAGAAGAAAAACACCTGGGGTGTATTCACACGAAGAAGAAAAACACCTGGGGTGTATTCACATGAAGAAGAAAAACACCTGGGGTGTATTCACATGAAGAAGAAAAACACCTGGGGTGTATTCACACGAAGAAGAAAAACACCTGGGGCGTATTCACACGAAGAAGAAAAACACCTGGGGTGTATTCACACGAAGAAGAAAAACACCTGGGGTGTATTCACATGAAGAAGAAAAACACCTGGGGTGTATTCACACGAAGAAGAAAAACACCTGGGGTGTGTTCACACGAAGAAGAAAAACACCTGGGGTGTATTCACACGAAGAAGAAAAACGCCTGGCGTGTATTCACACGAAGAAGAAAAACACCTGGAGTGTATTCACACGAAGAAGAAAAGCATGTGTTTCTTATTGTACAAATAAATGTAGGTAGGTCCCTCTCTGTTCTGGCATGTCTGTTTCCGTTTGGTTCCTAGTGAATACACCCCAGGTCAGTTCTGGCCTGTCTGTTTCCGTTTGGTTCCTAGTGAATACACCCCAGGTCAGTTCTGGCCTGTCTGCTTCCGTTTGGTTCCTAGTGAATACACCCCAGGTCAGTTCTGGCCTGTCTGTTTCCGTTTGGTTCCTAGTGAATACACCCCAGGTCAGTTCTGGCCTGTCTGTTTCCGTTTGGTTCCTTGTGAATACACCCCAGGTCAGTTCTGGCCTGTCTGTGTCCGTTTGGTTCCTAGTGAATACACCCCAGGTCTGTTCTGGCCTGTCTGTTTCCGTTTGGTTCCTAGTGAATACACCCCAGGTCAGTTCTGGCCTGTCTGTTTCCGTTTGGTTCCTAGTGAATACACCCCAGGTCAGTTCTGGCCTGTCTGTGTCTGTTTGGTTCCTAGTGAATACACCCCAGGTCAGTTCTGGCCTGTCTGTTTCCGTTTGGTTCCTAGTGAATACACCCAGGTCAGTTCTGGCCTGTCTGCTTCCGTTTGGTTCCTAGTGAATACACCCCAGGTCAGTTCTGGCCTGTCTGCTTCCGTTTGGTTCCTAGTGAATACACCCCAGGTCAGTTCTGGCCTGTCTGTTTCCGTTTGGTTCCTAGTGAATACACCCCAGGTCAGTTCTTTCAGATCAGTGCAGTAAAAGATTAGAGACAAGAGTAAGACAGACTATTTAGACAAAGAGCCCAAGCCTTGGTTCTACTTGGAATGACACACCTCTAATTAGAAGAAAAGGTCTCTGTCCTTGATATGACTGAGTCAGACAGGCCCATTCACAACACTGCTGATATGACTGTCTCCAGACAGAGTCAGACAGGCTCATTCACAACACTGCTGATATGACTGTCTCCAGACAGTCAGACAGGCCCGTTCACAATACTGCTGATATGACTGTCTCAGACAGAGTCAGACAGGCCCATTCACAACACTGCTGATATGACTGTCTCAGACAGAGTCAGACAGGCCCGTTCACAATACTGCTGATATGACTGTCTCAGACAGAGTCAGACAGGCCCGTTCACAATACTGCTGATATGACTGTCTCAGACAGAGTCAGACAGGCCCGTTCACAATACTGCTGATATGACTGTCTCAGACAGAGTCAGACAGGCCCATTCACAATACTGCTGATATGACTGTCTCAGACAGAGTCAGACAGGCCCATTCACAATACTGCTGATATGACTGTCTCAGACAGAGTCAGACAGGCCCGTTCACAATACTGCTGATATGACTGTCTCAGACAGAGTCAGACAGGCCCGTTCACAATACTGCTGATATGACTGTCTCAGACAGAGTCAGACAGGCCCGTTCACAATACTGCTGATATGACTGTCTCAGACAGAGTCAGACAGGCCCGTTCACAATACTGCTGATATGACTGTCTCAGACAGAGTCAGACAGGCCCGTTCACAATACTGCTGATATGACTGTCTCAGACAGAGTCAGACAGGCCCGTTCACAATACTGCTGATATGACTGTCTCAGACAGAGTCAGACAGGCCCGTTCACAACACTGCTGATATGACTGTCTCAGACAGAGTCAGACAGGCCCGTTCACAATACTGCTGATATGACTGTCTCAGACAGAGTCAGACAGGCCCGTTCACAATACTGCTGATATGACTGTCTCAGACAGAGTCAGACAGGCCCGTTCACAATACTGCTGATATGACTGTCTCAGAGTCGGACAGGCCCATTCACAATACTGCTGATATGACTGTCTCAGACAGAGTCAGACAGGCCCATTCACAATACTGCTGATATGACTGTCTCAGAGTCGGACAGGCCCATTCACAATACTGCTGATATGACTGTCTCAGACAGAGTCAGACAGGCCCATTCACAATACTGCTGATATGACTGTCTCAGACAGAGTCAGACAGGCCCGTTCACAATACTGCTGATATGACTGTCTCAGAGTCGGACAGGCCCATTCACAATACTGCTGATATGACTGTCTCAGACAGAGTCAGACAGGCCCGTTCACAACACTGCTGATATGACTGTCTCAGAGTCAGACAGGCCCATTCACAACACTGCTGATATGACTGTCTCAGACAGAGTCAGACAGGCCCATTCACAATACTGCTGATATGACTGTCTCAGACCGAGTCAGACAGGCCCGTTCACAATACTGCTGATATGACTGTCTCAGACCGAGTCAGACAGGCCCGTTCACAATACTGCTGATATGACTGTCTCAGACAGAGTCGGACAGGCCCGTTCACAATACTGCTGATATGACTGTCTCAGACCGAGTCAGACAGGCCCATTCACAATACTGCTGATATGACTGTCTCCAGACAGAGTCAGACAGGCCCGTTCACAACACTGCTGATATGACTGTCTCAGACAGAGTCAGACAGGCCCATTCACAACACTGCTGATATGACTGTCTCAGACAGAGTCAGACAGGCCCATTCACAACACTGCTGATATGACTGTCTCAGACAGAGTCAGACAGGCCCGTTCACAACACTGCTGATATGACTGTCTCAGACAGAGTCAGACAGGCCCGTTCACAACACTGCTGATATGACTGTCTCAGACAGAGTCAGACAGGCCCGTTCACAACACTGCTGATATGACTGTCTCAGACAGAGTCAGACAGGCCCGTTCACAACACTGTTGATATGACTAATTATTACTGTGCCTTTCCTGATAGTGACTGGATGTTACATCTGGCTACATTTCAAATGACTGGTATCGTATTCATAAAGCGTCTCAGAGTATAGAAGTGCTGGTCTAAGATCAGTTTAGCCTTTTAGATCATAATGAATAAGTTTACATGAACAGGGGGGACCTGATCCTAGATCTGCACTCCCACTCTGAGAAGCTTGATACATATGGCCCCTGATGCTTGTCCCTGATGCACATCGACGTGTTATTTTTTTCTATTTTTTTATAAAGGCCAAGTTAGGGCATAAAGAATTCTATCTCTCAAAAGCAATTTTGTTGAAATGACGAAAGATTGGTTGGCATTGCAGTATGAACGACTGGAGTGGAAATGGTTAGATGTTCTGAACTGCAATTTCAGCGCTGCATATTTCAGCAGCATGGATAGCAACCGTTCACATAGCCAATCAAAGCAGATGGGAACGTCAGGGGAGCCTACGTGAGGCTTGTAAATGTAACGGCGAGTGACTCAGGTATGATGAAAACACTGGTGAAAGGTCCCCAACTGGCTCTATCTGAACTGGAGTGCATTGACAGTAAGCCAAGTGGTTTTTCTTGGTATTGGATGGCCAACAAGAGGTAGATAATCAAAATGGAGAGGGAAAATTGTTGTGGAAATGAGCTCAACTGAGTGTTTCAGAAAATGTCCAAATGTTTAGACAGATTTCTCTGATGTGTGCTAATTATTGGCTGAATAGATGACACTGTGTGTACAATGATGGAACAAACAGCAGTGTTTGCACAGCTATACCCAGCTACACACACACACACACACACACACACACACACACACACACACACACACACAGCTACATAAACACAGCCGCACACACACCTACATAAACACAGCCACACACACACAGCTATATAAACACAGCCACACACACACACACACACACACACATACACACACACACAGCTACATAAACACAGCCACACACACACCTACATAAGCACAGCCACACACACACACACAGCTACATAAACACAGCCACACACACACCTACATAAACACAGCCACACACACACACACAGCTACATAAACACAGCCACACACACACACAGCTATATAAACACAGCCACACACACACACGCACACACAGCTACATAAACACAGCCACACACACACACACACACACACACACAGCCACACAGCTATATAAACACAGCCACACACACACCTACATAAACACACACACCTACATAAACATAGCCACACACACACACAGCCACACAGCTACATAAACACAGCCACACACACACACACAGCCACATAGCTATATAAATACAGCCACACACACAGCCACACACCTACATAAACACACATAGCTGCATAAACAGCCATACATACACACACTTTCTCTCTCTCCCTCTCACCCTGACACTCTTCCACCTTCTGTTTGTGAAAGGTGGGTATCAGGATGCTGGAGATACCTTGTAGTCTCCTTCAATCTGATATTCATAAGGTGGCTCATGCATATACGCACCCTCATTACCTCCTTTATGCGAGAAATAACAGCTGAAAGGTGCTTCGTGTTTGGCAAACCTACAGGGAAAACAAATGTCACTCTCCTTTCTTTGGCTATTCTCTGAAAAGAGTATTTGTGTGTGTGTGCGTGTGTGCGTGCATTAAGGTACACAACCACCTCAATTTGTCTCCCTGAAAACCTGAGAATAAATAAAAAAAATGTCTCTCCGTTCTGTCAGCTAAAGAAAATACTTTCACTCTGTTGAGGACTTTTGGCCAAGGAAGGTTTTGACATGCATTACACACAGACTTATACACAAAGCCCACAGACCGCAATACTACGTGTGAATAGTACGCATCCCCTTCCCCTCAGGAATGGTCTACCGAATAGCCAGGTATGCAGGGTTAAACCAATCTGTGGCCACCAGTCAGATTTTGACAGCAATGCTAAGAAAATGACAGATGAATTCAAAATGAGACGCAACAAGAACAAAACTCTTAATGCTGCAATGATGAAAATATCTCAAAAACCAGGAGAGGAATTGCTAAAAACAAAACCAATGAAGAAAAAAAAAAGTGTTTTGCACTAAGTACACCAAGTGTTCAGAGAAAATGAAAGCAATCCTGAAAAAGCACTGGTATATTCTGCAATCAGACAAAAAAAATTGCACACCTCTTCAAGGAGCCCCCACTGGTGGTCTACAAGTGTGGTGACAATATTGGAGATATTTTGGTGATATCTGACCTGCCCCCTGAGCCCACTCAGACACTCTTAACACCCATTCCAAATGGGAACTACAAACATGGCTCACGTGCACAGTGCAATAGCACAAAAAAAACATCCTTCTTCAGACACCCACATACAGGTCGAAAAATCCCTGTTAGGGGAATCATCTCATGCAAGACCAAGGGAGTAATCTATCTCATCATCTGTTCATGTGGAAAAGCCTTTGCAGGACAAACGAAAATACAATTTAAAACAACACATAGCTGAACACCGCAGCTCAATCAGGTGTAAGAACACTGACTATCCAATAGCAGCTCACTTTGTTGAAGCTAACCATCCAATCTCCTCCCTCAAATACACAGGCATTGAGCATGTTGCTCGACCAAGGAGAGGAGGTAACATGGAGATCCTAGGCCTACTGGATATCCTATTTAAAAACATTGACCCCTAGTGGTCTGGATATTGACTTTGATCTCAGGCCCTTCTTACGAACAATTATATTTTCTGTGAACAAGTCTTATAAATGAATGTGTTCTTTCTATAGCTTATCAGTGTACACCCAATATGTTCCCCCTGTTGATGATGCTTATTATGGTTGAACAAAAAGATCACATGTAGCAAAAAATTGTAATGAAATTGGACATATTTAAATATATAGGTGAAATTAAATGAAACAATAATGTTTGTTGATGCTAATGTTATGCTAATGCTAATGACAACAATGGCACCTTTTAAACATTGATAACGACCTGAAACTAGAACAGAGAACTGTGTGTCACTCCTCGAGGCGTCAGGCATCACCGGAACTTTTTAGGGCGTCAGCCTCGTGTCACGGCTAGTCAAAGAGGAGAGCTAACGAGACGCCATGCTCCAGATGTTCAGCTGACAGAGGCGGCTTATTAGAGGAGGACGGGGAGGTGGAGGGGGAAGAGAGGGAAAGGAAACGTGTGTTTATCAAACACACGGCGGTGCCTAGTGCCACGTGGCCTCCTCACCATCTGGTCCCCCCCCCCCCCCCCCACTTGAGCAGTAATTTTAAGGTGTGGGGTGCCAAGGCAAGGGGGGGAGGGTGAGCCAGCATTAGCCGAGCTCTGAGCCCACAGCTGCTTGCTACTATGAGGGTGGACCAGCTCTGAGCCCACAGCTGCCTGCTACTATGAGGGTGGACCAGCTCTGAGCCCACTGCTGCCTGCTACTATGAGGGTGGACCAGCTCTGAGCCCACAGCTGCCTGCTACTATGAGGGTGGACCAGCTCTGAGCCCACAGCTGCCTGCTACTATGAGGGTGGACCAGCTCTGAGCCCACAGCTGCCTGCTACTATGAGGGTGGACCAGCTCTGAGCCCACAGCTGCCTGCTACTATGAGGGTGGACCAGCTCTGAGCCCACAGCTGCCTGCTACTATGAGGGTGGACCAGCTCTGAGCCCACAGCTGTCTGCTACTATGAGGGTGGACCAGCTCTGAGCCCACAGCTGCCTGCTACTATGAGGGTGGACCAGCTCTGAGCCCACAGCTGTCTGCTACTATGAGGGTGGACCAGCTCTGAGCCCACAGCTGCCTGCTACTATGAGGGTGGACCAGCTCTGAGCCCACTGCTGCCTGTGAGTGAAAGGGTGGGGTTGGTAATGTATTGTCTGCCAAACCCACTCTCTCAGGCTGCTTGAGGTGAGCTTGGCGTACTGTAGGACTGGGAACTGTTCATTGTATAAAGGCCAAGGCCCCTAAACGGCAGTGCCGATGCATTCTAGTATTTTGTACATATCAGAATATAGACAGTATTGAACATGTCTGTCTCTAGGTCCTGTCTGGTTAGATACCTCCAGTGAATAACCAATAAAGATGAACATTTTAGGCAACAATACTTACAAACCATACATGGGTCTATTATGCCAGTAGTTCCCAAACTAAGGGGGGGGTCGGCAGGGGTGGCCATCTTGGGGGGGTCGGCAGGGGTGGCCATCTGGGGGGGGGTCGGCAGGGGTGGCCAATGTTTTTTGTAATTTTTTTATAATGAATTAATATTTTTAAAGTAACTCAGTCCGGCGTTCAACTTACTCTTGAAACGTGTAATAGTAGAATGCATACATTAGAAAGTTATTTATAACGTGTCTGAAACGTTTAGATCAACTAGTTGAACGGTTCGTGTCATGAACAGTGCTTGTGTGCCCATAGAAATGAACGTGGGGGGCGTGGGATGTTCCCCAATGCTGGAAGGGGGGGAGGTGGCTGAATGAAAACGTTTGGGAGCCCCTGTCTTAGGGGACCACCGAGGTTCTGACTACACTCAAAGCAGTCGCAACCGCATAGTCCTTGACTGCATCCCGAACACTACAGTATAAATAGGGATCTAATAGGGATCTGGTCAATAGTAGTGCACTGTATAGGGAATAGCATGACATTTGGGCTGCAGACCATGGCCATGGAATCATATGGCATCATGAACAGCAAGACTGTTTGGCAAGTGAACTTTCAAAGTTTTTGAGGAGCTCATGTTTGTGACGTGGGCGGCACACGTCCACAGTGGAGTGGTATTCTTCACAGATTGTGGCGCTAATCCATCTAATAGCCAATAAACCAGCGCATCTGTGGGACATAAACCGCCGCCCAGCACCAAATGTGCCCACCACACTTGGAACGCACGTTTTGCAGCGAACACCCAATCCACTCCCCCATTCTTATCTTTATCCAATCCCCGCTTCGCCCCCCCACCACCGCCTCCATTCTCACCACCCCTACCTACACCCTACAGCCCATGCACACTTAGGCAGGTTGTTTGTGTGTGAGTGGATAATGTGTTTATTTATTTATCTTGCATACGGTGGCTGATTCTTGGATGCGGACCAGAGATTCAACAGCTTCTCATGAATATTCAGTACCAGTGTCAGCTTTGTTTGCAGTGATGGACACCGGATTTGATAATCCGGGTCTACAGAGGCACCCTGAGGGGAAGCCATTTTGGACGGTTTGTCTGTGAGGCTGTATGAAAGCACGGCGCCAGAGTGCCACGAGTTGACCCAGGTACTTTAGCCGGCTAAATCTGTCTGGAGAACAGGCCGATTTAAACGAATGGGAAGCGTCGCTGTCGTCTCTGCTTTAAATGCAACCCGCTGACTAAAACAGTGATTAAACATGGATTACATACAAGTCCTGTTTGTACATTTCAGAGACGAGCACTAATAGTTGTAATTCATGACAAAGTGGTTTCTGCTAGCGTAACATCATACGCTAATTGGATGGGTATAGATAATAAAGTCATTTTGTAATTAGCTGATGCAACTCACAATGACTAAAGGGGATTAGACAGTACTTTGGCCCAATCAACATTTTTGACACGTTCAGAGAATATGTCCCTTTCACATGGATAGCATCCTTATCAGGCTGTGCATCATGAACATTTGGGGTAATAACTACTGTTACGCCTCATTGTGCTATGGAACACCGGAAGTACATTCATTTCCAATGGAACGCTGTGCTTGCCTTGCGCGATGGCATTTGCAGAGGCAATTGCAGTGCATTCTGTGTGGCGAATACATTGGATTTATCAAACGTACGCAACAAATTGTATGTGTAGACGGCTTGACAGAAATGGTAGCAGAAGATGATTGTGGAACTTTTGTTGCATACTTATCCAGATGATGCTGCTGTACCACTTTGCGTAATGAGGCTGTAGGTGTGATCGAGGCATTAGTATAACCGATTGGGCTGTAAGAAATACAAGCTCTTTGTATTGACCATTTCCAGTTTGTTTGTGCAGCTCTGGGAGAATGCAAACTACGAACCTTCAACCACCATCTCAACACAGCCTCTTATTAATCCCATTAGTGAGCGGAGGGAGGGAAGGAGGGAGGCTAGGCCTTGGATTCTCTTCTCTGCTGCTATTTTCAGGCCAATTAAATGTTTCTTGCACGTTTTGGACGGACAGAAGGCTTTCAGAATAATCCTGGTGGAGGAGGCCTGATTGATACACCGTAGGTTGTGGCGATGGGAACATAAATCAGCATTAAATGTGAGAGAAAGTGTAAATATACTTATTAGTGAAGATGAGTTACTGGAATGTTCCCCGAGGTCTTTACGTGGAAAATGATCCCTGCTCCATAGTCGCCTTTATTATTTTAGATGCTGACTATCGATCTCTAGCTAACTGAGAGGTGAGGAATTCTGGTACCGAGTAGGAGTGATCAGGAGACACACACACAAATCCAACATTTTGTTCTGTTCACAATTATGGGGAGTTTTTGTCAGTGTGGCACCATGTCCAGTTTCAAACTATTAAAACAAAAAAGTTTGGAGATTTGCGCTACAGATTTTAATAGTTTTTTTTTTCTCAAATTAAACAACACAAGCACTAAACACTTTTTGGACAATAATTGTAAAATTACAACGCCATTTAGATTATATTAGAAGTTTTAATGTACGGGAAAAATCTTAAGCGCCGAGCTCCAACAACGCAGGTCAAAGTGAAATAAAAACAATAACTGTAATAATAAACAGCAAATAAATATAAATAATATCTATATATTTTAACTCTAACAATGGTCCATGGGGGGGGGGGGGGGGGGGTAAATTTCCATTGGGGTGGGGGTGCAAGGTAAATGTCCGTTGAGGAGGGGGGGCAAGGTAAATGTCCATTGGGGTGGGGGGGCAGGGTAAATGTCCATTGGGGTGGGGGGGCAGGGTAAATGCCCATTGGGGTGGGGGGGCAAGGTAAATGTCCATTGGGGTGGGGGGGCAGGGTAAATGTCCATTGGGGTGGGGGGGCAGGGTAAATGTCCATTGCGGTGGGGGGGCAGGGTAAATGTCCATTGGGGTGGGGGGGCAGGGTAAATGTCCATTGGGGTGGGGGGGGCAGGGTAAATGTCCATTGGGGTGGGGGGGCAGGGTAAATGTCCGTTGAGGAGGGGGGGCAGGGTAAATGTCCATTGGGGTGGGGGGGCAGGGTAAATGTCCATTGAGGAGGGGGGGCAGGGTAAATGTCCGTTGAGGTGGCGGCAGGGTAAATTGGGGTGGCGGCAGGGTAAATTGGGGTGGCGGCAGGGTAAATTGGGGTGGCGGCAGGGAACAGGCCGTGGCTGGGGTCCCTGATTATCTTCTTTGCCTTCTTGCAACACCTTTTGTTGTAGGTGTCCTGGGAAGCAGTCGGTGTGCACCCAATGGGGTGTTTGGCTGAGCGTACCATCCTCTGTAGCACCTTGCGGTCCTCGCTGGTGGAGTTACCGTACCAGGCTGTGATGCAGCCCGACAGTATGCTCTCAATGGTGTTCCTGTAGAACACTGTGAGGGCCCTCTGAGACGGGCCAAATTTCTTCAGCATCCTGTTGAAGAGTCGCTGTCGTGCCTTTTCCACCACGTTGTCCGGGTGGTTTGAACATGTCAGCTGCTCAGAAATGTGTATTCCAAGGAAATTTACGTTTTTGACCTTCTCCATGGCAGCCCTGTTGAGGATAGGGGCATGCCCAGCCTGGTTCCTCCTGAAGTCCACAATCAGCTCCTTTGTTTTGCTAGCATTGAGGGAGAGGTTGTTTACCTGGCACCACACTGTCCGAGTGCCTACCTCCTCCCTGTAGGCTGTCTCGACATTGTTGGTAATCCGGCCTTAGTGTGCGTCTCAACCAATCACAATGCTTGTTTTGACCAACCTTGTAGAATATCCTCAACACCGGCTTCTCGGGCATTATCACTTAATTATAAACTGGGTGGTTCGAGACCTGAATGCTAATTTGCTGACAGCCGTGGTATATTAGACCGTATACCACGGGAATGACGAAAGGTATATTTTTAATGCTCTAATTACATTGGTAACCAGTTTATAATAGCAATAAGGCACCTCGACAGTATGTGGTATATGGCCAATATACCACGGCTAAGGGCTGTATCCAGGCACTTCGTGTTGCATCGTGCCTAAGAACAGCCCTTAGCTGTGGTATATTGGCTATATACCACACCTCCTCGACCTTACTGCTTAAATAGAACACTGTGGGCTACTGCTAGGAGCCAATAGAACGTGGTGGGCTACTGCTAGGAGCCAATAGAACACTGTGGGCTACTGCTAGGAGCCAATAGAACACTGTGGGTTACTGCTAGGAGCCAATAGAACACTGTGGGTTACTGATAGGAGCCAATAGAACACTGTGGGTTACTGCTAGGAGCCAATAGAACACTGTGGGTTACTGCTAGGAGCCAATAGAACACTGTGGGCTACTGCTAGGAGCCAATAGAACACGGTGGGTTACTGCATATCTTTTTATATATATATTCTTTTCTTCTTAAAAACTCAACTTCAAAACACTCTCCTGCAACCCACCTCACCAAATGTGGTGCGGATCTGTTTTTTTTTTCTTCCTCAAAAGTATTATTCACCTCGTATCCGAAATCTACAACAGAAGCTAACCAGAAGTTAGCCAGCTCACAAGCTAACGTTAGTAGTTCAGCTAACCACAGCTAGCGCTCATCAGCTATCCTTTAGCTCGGAAAACTATTGCCAGTTTTGTACAACGCGACTCAGACCAGAGCATACCAGACCTATTTTCTCTCCATATCCCCGGATTTTTACCTCAAGCTCTGGACATTCACACCTGGATCTTGCAGCTAACTAGCTGCTATCCGAGTGACTATCGGCTAACATCAATTCCGGAGCAAACACCAATTATCCCGGAGCTAGCCAGCTGAAGAGTTCCATCAGCCACTCCTGGGCTACAATCACCTATCCGGACCCGTTTTACTGCCGATGCGGAGCCCCACCGGGCCTTCACGACTGGGATACCGACGTTATCTGCCTGAGGGAGTATTTCAACCGGCCCCTCCATCGCGACGTAACCTGAACGTCCATATACTAACTGCGGCCCGCTAATCGTTAGCTGTCTTGAGCATATCGGCTGCTATCTGAACAGGTCTATCGAACAATCTTCTTAGGCCACTATAACTATTTTGACAATTGGATTGGTCCCCTCTACCACACGGAACCCCACTAATCTACCAACGGAATTGAACGGCGTGGCTAAAAACAGACCTCCATCTTCTGCTAGCTTGCTACCCATGACTAGCTGTCTGAATCACGAAGCTAGCACCAGTTAGCAAACACAATTCTACAACTCACAACCTCTCTTTCGCCACCGCCATCCGGCTTGGATTCTCTGTCGACACGACCACGTCTGGTCTGCAGACAAATACCCCATCCGCTGTGCCCTCAACCGGCCTCCGTCTGAGCAGACCCCCTCCGTCTGAGCAGACCACCCCCCCGGGCTACTAACTTTAAACGCCGCGGGCTAGCTTAGTGGAGGCTTCACTACTCCATCTACGGCTGCCCCCTGGACACTATGATCACTTGGCTACATAGCTGATGCCTGCTTGACTGTCCATTAATTCACGGTACTCCATTCTGTTTATTTGTGTTTTATCTGTCGGCTCTGTGCCTTAACTCAGGATCTGTGTGTAGTTAATCCGACCCTCTCTGCCCAGTCGTCGCCATTTTTACCTTCTGTTGCTGTGTTAGCTGACTAGCTGCTGTTATCTGACCTGCTGTTTTAGCTAGCTCTCCCAATCATGACCTGCAATCACTTTATGCCTTATTGTATGTCTCTCTCAAATATCAATATGCCTTGCATACTGTTGTTCAGGCTAGTTATCATTGTTTTGGTTTGCAATGGACCCCGTAGTTCCACTCTCCGTACCTCTGATACCTCCTTTGTCCCACCCCCCACACATGCGGTGACCTCACCCATTGAGACCAGCATGTCCAGAGATACAACCTCTCTTATCATCACCCAGTGCCTGGGCTTGCCTCCGCTGTACCCGTGCCCCACCATACCCTGGTCTGCACATTATGCCCAGAATCTATTCTACCACGCCCATAAATCTGCTCCTTTTATTCCTTGTCCCCAACGCTCTAGGCGACCAGTTTTGATAGCCTTTAGCCGCACCCTCATCCTACTACTCCTCTGTTCCTCGGGTGATGTGGAGGTAAACCCAGGCCCTGCATGTCCCCAGTCACCCTCATTTGTTGACTTCTGTGATCGAAAAAGCCTTGGCCTCATGCATGTCAACATCAGAAGCCTCCTCCCTAAGTTTGCCTTACTCACCGCTTTAGCACACTCTGCCAACCCTGATGTCCTTGCCGTGTCTGAATCCTGGCTTAGGAAGGCCACCAAAAACTCGGAGATTTCCATACCCAACTATAACACTTTCCGTCAAGATAGAACTGCCAAAGGGGGAGGAGTTGCAATCTACTGCAGAGATAGCCTGCAAAGTTCTGTCATACTTCCAAGTCTATGCCCAAACAGTTCGCACTTCTAATTTTAAAAATTAATCTCTCCAGAAATAAGTCTCTCACTGTTGCCACCTGCTACCGACCCCCCTCAGCTCCCAGCTGTGCCCTGGACACCATCTGTGAATTGATCGCTCCCCATCTAGCTTCAGAGTTTGTTCTGTTAGGTGACCTAAACTGGGATATGCTTAACACCCCGGCAGTCCTACAATCTAAGCTTGATGCCCTCAATCTCACACAAATCATCAAGGAACCCACCAGGTACAACCCTAAATCCGTAAACATGGGCACCCTAATAGACATTATCCTGACCAACTTGCCCACCAAATACACCTCTGCTGTCTTCAATCAAGATCTCAGCGATCACTGCCTCATTGCCTGTATCCGCCACGGGTCCACGGTCAAACGACCACCCCTCATCACTGTCAAACGCTCCCTGAAACACTTCTGCGAGCAGGCCTTTCTAATCGACCTGGCCCGGGTACCCTGGAAGGATATTGACCTCATCCCGTCAGTTGAGGATGCCTGGTCATTCTT